>NC_143523.1:2459118-2476618 GCF_031878675.1 Megascapheus bottae
ACCTTGTGGCCTATCAAGTAACAAATTGAATGTTTAATCTTTCTCCATGCAGATTGAGGATGGCAAAGTAGCAGCGGTCTCACAACAAATTGAGAGTCCTCTGGTGGCTCGTGGAGTGTCAGCCATGGTGCCTTTGGAGGCCAATAGAGGGTGTCAGCAGAGCTTTGTCAAAATACATCAGAAGCATGAAGTTGTAAAATTGCAATTTACAACAAAAAGACTTTGGGATAACAGGAAAATCTTAGGCATTCTAAATACATGGCAAATATTTAGAGAGGCTTTGTAAGCAATTTAAATATTGTTAGGGGAAGTTGCTTAGCATCTGTGGGGCATCCCAGAGGTAAAGAAAGGAATGTATCCTATCAAATGGCAAAGAGTCGATTCTGAATGATTAAAAAAACCCAAAAACATTCTTTAGATACTAGCCGGTGGAGTTAAACGAATTGGTCAAAGGTGGCTTAAAGCCATGCTCCAAGTCAGGCTGGTGGCTGGTGGGCGGCAGATGCCACACCCCTTGGTGATTCCTCTCCTCAGCCGCGCATGGTCCTTTGAAGCTTTGTCCTCCAGTTTTGGAGAGTCTCTGGGTCTGGAGAAGTCCTGGCACGGTGGGGACCTGCGTGTCCTGTGCCAATCCAGCTCTCCCCAACTCCACCTGCGGACTTGACGCTCCGGCCATGGTTCAGGAGTACATGTTCGATGTTCCTGCCGTATGCTCATTTTAAGTTGCAGCGCCTGCACTGCAGGTTGACACCATGAGCATATTGATTAAGGATTTTATATGGGAAAGGATTTCCAAGGGACCTCCCCGATGGCTCCACCTGGACTGTCTGCGTGCCAGGGTAAGGACTCGGGCATGCAGCTGCATACTGTGATGTGGTCCAGTTCCTCCTGCAATTCGTGGGGTCTTGGCCGATGAGGAACATCCAGATTCTCCACAGCCAAAAGGGGGAAAGAAAGCACCACAGTGGGCTTTTGCCCATTTGTCTTTTGGTTTCAGCTAAGTGCAGAGTCACTGAGCTGTGGCCCAGAGGGCTGGCAGGTCTGTCCTGGGCACTGCTGAGTCTCTGTCCTTGCCGTCCTTTTGGTGGGAGCGGCGTGGCATGGGAAAAAAAGTTAGAATGCCACCGATAGGATTCTTGGATGATTCATCCAGGTTGCTTTCCTGAACTCTTTTAACATCTGTCTCAATTCTGAGAGGACAGTTAGTCATGAAAAGTGGAAGAAGGGAGGAAACGGATGATGTGGGTGACACTGGGGTATGTTGCTGGCCTTTGAAACCCCTGGAGTGGGAGGGGCCACAGGGATGTTGGCAGGTGGATCAAGCCTCCGAACAGGTAGTAGGGTTAGAGAGGAGAGCCACCGTGGGGCTCTCAGGAAGGAATCTGGGTCCCACAGCAGCAGATAGAGCCCTCTCTGACCCTCAGGCTACCCACAATGGCATCTGTCAGCTCCCTGGTGGAGAAGCCCTCTAGTGGGAATGAGTGGGACTGCATGCCTGTGTCACCATCTCCCTGGTCCCTCTACACCCATGTAGGTGTAGAAGCCAGAGGCTTGCTTTGGACTCCTCATAGCCATGCTATTAGAGGGCAAAATCTTTGTGTTCAGGGGCCTGCGAGCTTATAGCAAGCAGAGGTACTCAGTGTGACCTCCACAAGGAGCTGTTGGGACACTGGCAAGACCTGAGCTGCCCAGCTGGTGGGAGAGGCTGGTGGACACCCCCTCTCTGAAAGTTGCACTGAAAAGAATTTGTCTCCATCCACTTTGGGGCCTTGTGAGAGGCAGAGATGCCCTGCCCTGCTTGTCTGCTGTCACTCCTCTAGCCTGTTTACTGTCATCTCTACAGACCTGCTGTACTTGCTGTGCACATGGGGTTTTTGATAATTTTCTACCTTTTTTTTTGTAATTTCAGAATCATAAAATATTTTAATTTCAAGGTTAGCAATTTTCTCTTGCATACTTAATTTATAATTAGCTGGTTTATAAACCTGTTCTGTGAATATAATTTTACTGTTGCCAAATGTTCTTCATGAATAATTAAGGGCAAATCCCTATTTATCAAATTATTAATATACCTAATAGCCTTGTTTTCATACACAATGCCTTGGAGTTGGATTTAAAGACAATCTTCTCAGAGGGGTCTTGTGTTGGGTTCCCACCGTGGCAGGCAGGCCCACTCTGGTGTCTGCACAGAGGGCCACTTGTGCTGTGTTGATGTCATGGCACGGCCTTCTTTCTACCACAAAAGCGCAGGTATCAGTGGCTGGACAAACACAATGCCTATTCACCAGGAGGCCTGGGCCTCCTTGGCCTGGCAGACAATGTTGTCATTTGTTCTAGCAGCTCACCAGAAGCATTCGGAGAGGAAATGTAACAGATGAAACCATCCTTTCAACCTTTAAAGGTCTCGCTAACACTCCTCCCATCCATTGGTAGTTCATGGTTTTCAAAGTGAGGGCGGGAGCTTGTCCATGTGGCATTGGCTACATGGACAGGGTAAGCCACTGTCAGTGGACCTGACCATGGACGGTTCAGGTCCAGAGAAGAGCCACGGCTCATGCTTCAAGTGCCCAGAAATGTTCTCTGGGACCGCAGGTCTTTCCTCTCTCCCAGTACCAGAATCCGGTTTCCGGAGGAGAGGCTCTCGGTGGCTAAGAGACCTTCACCACTAATCCAGAAATTCCTGCAAACCAAACTTTTGGGGTGTTACCCATCAAAGTGTCTACTACGCACGTAGGCTGGGCCAGCACCTGCGTGCTGAGGGGTTTAAGGACTGAGAATCCGCCAAACGGGAGGTGGGCAGGCTAGCGGGCCGACCCCTTTGTGTTTGCTTATTACCCCGCACCAGGTTTCCAGTCAACACTCTGGAAGGAGATGAGGCCTCCCTTCTCTCTCCTTGGGGCTGGCCTGTAGGAGCCACTCGCCATGTGTGTCTCCATGTGTATGATTCATTCCAGAGCAGTTTTAGTCCTCATAAAATATTCATTTTGGTTGTGCAGGGCCCTGTAATTGCCATCTCTCACCCTGAATTATTTATACCTTGCACAGACTGACAAAGCTTTGCCATGCGGCCCTGGATGAATCAGAAACACGGATCTTTGCTGCCAACTGCATTAGAGTTTCACAAAATATGGCCCCAACGTCATTCTGGGCTGCCTCATCTCTAAATCCAGCTTTTCTTGATTTGACATTTTCTTTACTCCTCCATTGTCTTAGTCAGGCAGAAAGGTTGCCTCTTAACTCTAAGCAGCAACCTCCATGCTTGCGTTATAGCCGCTGTGCTCGAGAGAACTAATGTATCTTTATTGCCCTTACTTCTTTATGCTCGGTAACAAGACAGCGCCTGGGCTCACTTTAGAGCCATATATTATACATTAGCGATAAAATGATGCAAATAGTCCTGAATACTCTTCAAACAGATAGCGGAGATCAGCTCGGATCAAGCTGCTTGTCACCAAAACAGAAAATAAAAGATGACGTGTGACGTTGGGCCAGTGGCCCGCTCCCGGGCTGCGTGCTGGCCTGGCAGGCCAGGACTCAGGGTCTTGGGTGGGGCTGGTGATTCATGGGCCTGGGAAGCATGCTGGGGCCCTTGCTTTTGGCACCCTAAACGCATCCATTTGCCACTTGCTTCCTCTTTAGGTCTGTGCTCCCCCTGGCTCCATGCTGCAACGAGGCCCTGGCTTGCAGTTCCTCCCCTTAATCCTGCGCCCAGCCCCTGGATGTGTTCCTTGCCAGGGGACTGGAGCACAGGGCTCCCTATCTGTCTCCACTCTCGCACTCCCTCCCCTGCAACCCGCCCCGCAGCAAGAAGTCGCTAGGAAGAAGGCTGTTGGAATCACATGTGGAGAATTAGGAAAACTCTGTGAATGTGAATCCAGCACTGCACCGTAGTGCTAAGCTTCCCTGGAGCCCTCCTGAAACCAGAAAGAACAAGAGCACGACCCGCTCCACTAGGGATGGCTGTGGCTGTGTGTTGTCTGTAGACAACAACGATCTGCAAAGATTCCAGTGAAAGATTCCCACATACAGTAGGCGTCCAGCCAGAGTCCCACAGTTATCTTGGGGAGCCGAGCAGGGTTTACCATGATTTGAACACCTTAGTCCTCCCCGAGCCACAGAAAGAGATTAATTTATGGCTCATCAACAAAGGGAGGTGAAGAGAGGGGGCTCAGAGCGGTTCCAAGTAATGGATGTCCTGTACACACATTTCTCTTGTATATGTTGACACACAGGAGTAATGAAGCTAAGGCTTCGCGCACATGTGCCCCTCATTAAGCTGCATTACCTGCATTAAAACTAATAATTGCCACTCTGAGCTGTGCCCCCATTAATCATTTATAATGTTTTAATAAGTTTTTAATCAGGACCTAAAAGGCTAGAGAGAGCCAGCATAGGCAGGTTCGACACCGATTTCCTCACACATGCATGGGCTCGATTTAAAATGTGATGTTTTAAAATGAATAATTCAGCCTACGAAGAGGATAGTTCTTAATTAAGCAAGCTGCCGTGGATAGGGGGAATGTAGATGGGAGCAGGGAAAGATGAACATGATCTTTCCCACTCAGAGGCTGGAGGGAGAGATACCACTACCACCACTGAACGCCAGCTTCATGTTGGTTTTGAGGACAGGATCTGTGGCCTGTAGTAAAGAGGACGGGCAGACTAATGTTGCTGTTTATCTTCAGATTCCTTCAAATGCCCCCCAAAAGGGGGAGGGGAGAGAGGCTTGAAACCCTGAGTCTGGAAGGGCCCAGGTGCATAGTCTCTGCACAACCTGTAAGTCTCCCTCGGAGCTGGCAACAAGTCAGGGGGTGCATCTGATGTGAGCCAAGTGATGCTGGCATTTTTCTTAAATAAGGAGCTTCGTGATCAGAGCTGGCAAATAGAGCAGTGTCCAGAGGGAGAGAGGAAGCTGTTTTAATGAGCCCGCAGTGAAAGACAAAATACAGACTGATTGACAGGGCTAGTGATCTGCTGGGGAAATACTGTCAATGCTGCATCGCCCATTAGAAATAGAGAAATAGGTAAGGGGAAGAGGAGAGATAGGCACTTGAAATGAGAGCCCAGCGTAAATACAGTGCACTTCACATTTCCTTTGTGTTGTGCAGTTGACTTCTTTTAAACAGATAACCTTATCAAAACTATCACGAAATATCAGGAACCGTTAGAGAAAACACTAACTAGAATGCTGACAGCCAGCAGAGGAGGGCAGCCGACAAAGCACAGAACTCGGGATACGTTTGCTTTGAGAGTGTCTACCTGCGTTGTACTTATCTGAACACATTAAAACCACCCGGAAAAGTTTAATGCGAGTCACACCAATTCCTCCAAACAGAGCGCTTGGCACGGGGTCTGTTAGGGAAGTGGGTTTTGAGCTGGCCGGTAAAACCATTAAATCCCATCAGATCTCTTTGGCATCATTTTAATGAGAATCATTGCAAAAGTCCAAGATCACGGTATCTATAAGTGCCTCTTGACAGCCGCTGCTGAAATTGTGATGGAAAGAAAAACCATTATAGCAGAAATTTAGCGATAAGACTCTTTGGAGGGACGGTGGGGCCTGGCGTGGCTCTAGACCGCCAAGGGTTAATTTTCTAACCTAATAATGTTCGATGGTGAGGTATTTGTCAGGAGATAAAGAAGTGATAGAATCTGGGAAGTGGATCCCTTGGCGATTGTAGAACAAATATTGTTAATGCGGTGTGGTTACTACCTCCAAGGGAAGTAAAGTAGCTCGAGTCCGCTGGAGACGGGCTCTGCCACACTGGAGCAAGAATCCCCAGACAAAGGCCAGTAATTGTTGAACTGCAAGTCAAGCCATGGATCTGCCCAAATCCTTCCACATCTGCATTTCCCCGCAGGGCGTCACGTGTGCCTGAGAACGCCTCTGTGGAGAATGGGTCCTTCTACGTGTGTGTTGGGGGACGGGGAGGGGGAGCCAGGCCACTATGACCTCTGGCCTGGGGTGGGGATGGGGGTGCCGACAAAGGATGCCTGGCCCAACTGTAAAACTCAGGGCCATGATCTCCTGCCCCCGGGATGACGTCACGCGGACACTACAAGTGCATGAGACCCATAACTTGAAATGTACAAGAATTTAATAAGTCTGGTGTTAAAGCAATTTGTCATGGCATATTTGAAGAATAAATCAGACTAATGGAGCAGATTTTTCCTTCCGTATGGCAGTCCAGAACGTGAGTCCAGTCACCGCTAATGGCAGGAGTGAGAGAAAAAGAGAGGCTGACATTAAGACCCTCGCATTTTGGAAATCCGATACGTATTGACCTGTGTACTGTCTTAGTGCACAGATCTGATGTCAGCAGAATGTAGTCGTGTATAGGAACTGCTCATTACAGGTTCTGTGAGGGAAGCACATTGTCTCTGGAGCGCCCAGACCCGATCGGCTAGAATTGCCCAGTAATCAATACTCCAGCGACGGATGACTGTGCGTGCACACACCGCAGCTGTGGCCACGGCTTTCTGGGACTTCCCGGTAATTAGCAGAGACCTGGAGAACCGCTCCACGGCCACTCTCTTATCAGTCAGGAAAAGTCTCTTCAAGGCTCTATCTTTTAATTTGACTCTTAACTGTTTAGCTTCTGTAGCAGGTAGGGGCCCAGCCCCCCCTCCCCACTGCACCTCAGAAGCCTCAGGGGTGAGCCCCTATGATCTCCTTGGCGTGGGGATGATTTTTGCTAACTGAAGTGAAGTTGATATCATACAAAATTAACAGTGTGGGAAGCAAAAAACTCAGTGTGGCGTTTGGCGCACTCGGAGGTGGTGGGGCCAGCCACTCTCCAGCGGCAAGGGCGTTCCTCCCCCACAAAGGAAGCTCCCACCCCGGCTCTCCCCTGCACTCAGCCCCGAGCACCCTGTGCCTTGTGACTCTTTAAGTGGCCCTTTCTTATCCAGGCCATTATGTCTTAAAGTAGTAGTGAACTGAAGACAGGAGGCATGTCTGGATGGGGTTCTGTGCAGCCTCCTAGAGCCTTCTGTCCTGCCAGGACGCGGTGATTTACCTGCAGAAGCTCTGGGGTTTCGATTGGTGATCTGGAGGCTTATCCCACTCTCCTCCGGATGTGCTGCTTATTAAGGGCTTGGAAAAGCAAGCCCCCTCCCCCCATCCCGTGAAAGATACCTTCCACGTTTTCATTCTTGACTGCTATTGCCCGTATTCCCTACGACTTGAGGGCCAGAGGCGCAGGAGGGATTTGTGAGAAGCCAGAGCTCTTTCCTTGAGTGCGGCCACTTAACCTGCCAGAGAGGCTGGAGCACCTCAGAATCGCCCGGAGGAGCCACCAGCCAGAGTTGTACCTTAGAGCATTGTGTGGCTCAGTCTCCAAGCCCTGGCAAACCAGACTCTGGGCATGGCGCAAACCAAACAGTCAGAAACCAAAAAGTCCCCGCAGAGAGGCAGGGAAGGGAAGGCCAGCCAGAGTCACGTGCAAGACGCACACAATTAAAACTGCTCCAAGTTCCATTTTCCTTCTCAGTCACCAGGGTGCGCCCTGGAAGCCCGCTGCATTTCTAAGGAGACGATCTATTTCTCCTTTGACCAGAGGGAAAGAAGTCATTATTGCATGATTAGTGGCTTCAGTTAGGTAAAAACAGCAGTGTCAGGGCGGGTGGCGAGGATGAGTTGTATTAATTACCTAACGCTTGCTGGCAGGACGGTTTTATCAGTGACTTGGCCACTGGCGGCTGCAGCCCTTGATGGAAGGGCTAAGTTCTGAGCCGCCTGGAAGGAGGAGGGACCGGACCATGTCAGGGATGCATCTCATCAGCTTTTTTCTGACAAACCAAATTCATTCCTTATGTAATTGATAACGGCCTCAGCCAATTATTTCACACATTACAATACACAGAGGCCCCCTTTACAGGTTTTGCAGGGCTGTAATTAGCTATGCTAATATCCCCTTTATTGGTCCTAATATTGCTCAACACCTTTTGCCATCCTGGAGCTCACTAGAGCCCTATGGCCTGTCAGGACCGCTGATTATTGAGAAGGATAGCTTTAATCAAACATAATTGCAGTTAATTTTTCTCTCCTGCTCTCTGTTGCCAGCGTCGAATGCCATGGACTCCTTGATATTCCATTAAATTACAATTAAACAGCCTCCTTTGTCTCTGATTGTCCTGAACACCACCACAAAGTTCTGTAGCCATTTAAAGGAGGGCTGTTTGGTCCTAATTGCCTACTTGCTCACAAAGGGCCAATTTACACAATACCCATGTAGAATTTAAACAGTTCATAATGTAATGGATATTACACAGGAGCCTAACACTACAATTAAAATGATTTTCATCAGATAGAGAAGCTCTGGTTAATCAGCTTCATAAAAGTAAATATAAATGAACTAATTCATAGCTTAAACACACAGAAACGGAACAGACGGAAATTAGTTACTGCCCTGACCCTGTGATACTGACGCTGGACTCTGGCGAAATCAATGGATACGGTTATTTGTTTCGTGTAGTTTGAAACATCCTTGTGCTTACGTTAGCACTCGATTTGCTTGTTGTCACCGAGACAACACTTCCAACTTTCTTCACTGGGTCTAGCCAGCCAGGGCCCCAGTCTCAGCAGGAAGGTAGGCCTGAGGATTTTCCAGTTTAAACCCAAGTGATCAGGACTGGCTTTCTGCCCCTCCTCACTGTCTGTCCTCCCAGGCAAGAGCCTGATGTGTCCCCAGCCTGTTGTCATAGGGCCCTTAGGATTCAGAGAGAACCTTCCAGGGCCAGCCCTCCCAAGATCGATCAAGAACACCTGCCCCCTGGCTTCTGCCTGCTGCAGAAGAGGAGGCCGCACCTCTAGAGCGGCAGGACCTCACCTTCCCTCCTGCTCGCCATCCTGAGAACTTTCCAGGATGTCATGAGCTGCTCCAAGTGGAATATTACCAGGGAACACGCGTACGGGGCAGTTTGTCTTTAGCTGCGGTCTTCCCCTCTGCCTGCGAGAAACAAGTAAATAAAGCCCATATTTCAAGCTTGATTTACTCTGGTACCTACTGTGAAAGATGATGGCTCTTTAGGGAAATAAAGATAGGGTCAGGGAATTAGTACCCATAATGGTCATTTTGATGTCGGGCCAGCAGATGTAAGAGAAACACTGTACACAATTAAGCATAATGGACTAATGACAGGTTAGAATTTTTATCGCCTCTTTGCGATCAGGCAGCAAATCCATGTTTAGCAGTAATAAAGAGTTTATTGGTGCCAAAGATTTTCTGACATGGGAAGGATTTTTCCTTTCATAACAAGAGAATTAAATCCTTTGTGTACTAGACTCCGAAAGTGAGATATGTAAAGTGGTTGTCAGATATTTCTTAGGATAAAGCCAATTAAAGGGTAATGGAGTAAAGGATGAGAATTACCATTTAACTTCATATGGTGGGCATTCGGTTTTCTAACCCCCTCCACTGCCCCCCGCCCCAAACGCCAGAGCCGTGCACCTTGTGAAACATTTTCCTCTTGAAGGCCCACCAGCTCAGGATGGTACTCCCAGCCTGGAGGTGCCATCCTTCCCACCCGTGGGCGACCTTGAGTTCCTGCATTAAACAGCAGTCAACTAGAGGTGTGTGTTTGTTTAAAGGCAGGCAGCAGCCCTCTCTCTATCTGTGTGGGAGGAGTCAGTGACTTGGGCGTTGTTGACTTTATGTGTGTCATCAGGACCGGAGTGGTTGACAAGGGTCCCCCTCTCCACCTCTCCTCCTCACTGTGGACCTGTCTCAAGTGCTTCCACTGCCACTGCACAGTTTGGAAAGAAGCCAAAACTATTATTGCAGAGAGAGGCGGGCGGGGTGGGAGGGGAGGAAAGAGAGGGAGAGACTGACTATGAATGAATGGATGTATGCTCATGGCTGTGACTGCATCTCCCCCGTAAGCCTGCACGTGTCTAAGGGGCTCTCGGCCCATGTGTGTTCTGAGTCTTGAGTCAATGTTAATTGAACTCTAGGATGCCCAGCTCTGGCTCCTCAGGACTGCTGCAAGGGCTGCTTAGGACAGCAGGTGATAAAAGGGTGAACTGGCTAAAAAGACATCCAGGAATTTCAAGCAACCCCCTCTGGAGTGAGGAGTGGGGAGAAACCTTCCATTTCACACACACGCACACACGCGCACACGCACACACGCGCACACACACGCGCTGGCCTGGCCAGCCCCCGTGCAGGTACCTTTGCGGATGAGCAGCTTCTCGGCCAGTGCCTGCTCAGGAGATTAGCTGGCTGGTAATGTGGGGGATAATTGCACCGTGTGGCTGTCCCTGAAGTGAAAACCTAATTGCCTGACAGGACGATAACTTTGTGGTGCCCTCACCTTGTTAGGCCCTTTCTGATGCAGTTCAAATGCAGGGTGGCCGCAGGTGCACCTAATTTACCTCCCTGCAGAATGCGTGGAGTTTAATTGCGCAGTGGTTGTTAGGAAAAATTGGTGGGTGGAATATCAAGTGACTTGCTCCAGCTGATGGCAGATGGTGTTAAGAGCATTGTGAGCTAAGTGTATAGGTGAGGTGAGTTAATAAAAGATGTAAATTCTAGCCTGAAATAGGGAGGACTGGGGGCATGTCAGAAGATGTAATTAAATGGCCACTCTTCTTTTGCCATCAGTGGGACTTTTCTTCTGCAAGGGTGGAATCTCCTAGGAAGTGTTGGAAATACCGTTAGAGAAATTGGTCTTAGGTCTATGGAGTCTTCTTATGTTCTCAGTTTAAGAGAGAAGATTTGCCAACATGGAATCTTGGTCAGGAAAGATGGAATTCAAGGAAATTACGGAGAATTTCATAAGACTTAAATCAACTACAAGTGGGACAGATGGGATTTGAGCAGTGCTCAGTGGGTTCTGTGTCTAGTCCTGCTGGAGAGGACACTGAAGAGAGCAGGGGCCACCTTTAACACGGGCAGATGCAGATATTGCACAGGACAAGACTCCCGTGTCCCCCATGGCTGGGCATGCAAAGCCACACTGCCCAGAACCACCCCTCTGGCAGGCCTGGTACAGCCCCTTTCCTCATGCAGCTGGCAGCAGGAGGAGGACACCATGGTGCTTGCTTCACCACGTTTCTATACACTGTCAGGATTCTTGACTTCCCGCCACAGGACGGGGCAAGGCATGGTGGGACTTGAACTAGCTCCTGGGCTGGCTTTTTCACCTCCTACCTGAGTTCATGTCTGCGGCTCCCTAGCGTTGCCTAAGGAAGTTTCACAACCACACCAAGAATCCATGGCCAGTCCCCTAAAAACACACACAGGCCATACCGAGATATAATTGTAGTGGAAACATCCATTCCTTTCGTAAAAGTTAACATCTCCTGTGACTTGTAAAACTCTGTCTTTATAATGTGTGTCCCAGGCTGGGATGTCCCCTGAAGCTGGGGTTTCTAGATAAAGTGAAGTTTCAATTTCTATAAAAAGCATGTTTCGAAAGTATAGATTTGCTTTGGGGCATACCTATTCTAAAATAAATCATTTTGTTATTTACACAAAATACGAATTTAATGAGATATCTTGCAATTTTACTGGCTGAAGCTGGCTTCCTTGTATGGGGGATAGGTGTTTCTCCATTGGTTACTGGTCAGTCCATCCACTCCTGTAAAGATCCAGGTATGAAATGGCCTATCTGAAATTCACAGATGTTATTATGGAGCTTGGAAATCCACATTGTTGGATAAATGTGAGTCACTCTACTACCTGGGCACATTTTCCACAGGGACAGGCTGAGGGAATAGGACTCTGCCCCACAGTCCTTTGGCATCCCTCAACATCGCCCCCTATGGGCAACTAGCTGCAGTTGAGGGGTGGCCTTTGCTGGAGTGGAGTCACTGTCTTTTAGAAAGTTTGTGTGTTTTGTGTGATAAACCCTAACAGACCATTCTTTGTATTTTTTTTTTTTTGTAGATTCTTTCTAAAGTTCTTCCTCAAGTGCAATCAGAACTGTTTGAAGAATGCAGGCAACCCTCGGGATATGCGGAGGTTCCAGGTACGACATTCTCCCTGCTGTGAGGCGCCAGCCACCCAGGATGGCTCTTTCCGCAGAATTTGAATTGTTCAGAGGCAATCTTTCGTCTTCCAAGGGACAGTAGCAAACCAGATTTGGTACATTTGGTAGAATAGGTAAATACAATGCCTTAAAAATGTTCTGGTATTTCCACACTACCAGTGCCAGTCATGGCCTACCACCACGCCCCAAATGAGCTTTGCTCTGTGGATTCAGCCCTGCTGATTGGCTTCCTGGGAGGGAAGCTATAATGGAACCTTTTGTGTTTACTGGAGGTCTTGAGCCTCCTTTTGAAAGAGTTTGCACCTTCCTACTAAAGGCCTCTACAAATTCTAGCTTCTTCCTTCCCCCAAGGTCTGTGATGTATGATTTCCTGAGTTCAGTGCCAAGCTGCTAGGCCCTGTCCCTTATAGCCATGGAGGATTTCAACTACAACGGAATGAGTTCTAGGACTAGTTATAAGAAAGGTAACACTTCTGGCAGCCTGGGAATGGTCAGCGGCCTGGGAATGGTCAGGGGCCTGGGAATAGTCAGCGGCTATCTCCTGCTGGAGAGCTGAGCAGCAAGTTGAAGTGACTCCACGTTGGCTGGCTTACTCAGTGATTCTCACTAGGCTGTAGACTCTGTTTCCATTGGAGGGCCCACCGTGTTTCTAGGCATTTTATGTGGGTGTCGGTCCTTCAAGGAAATATGGCTGCCTACCCATCTCACTCAATGGGGAGGGCAGACCCCGTGGGCTACACCCATGAGCTAACCCCCAGCCCTGTGGGTGGGCCGCAGCAGGCAGCCGAGGGGCCACATCCCTATCTCACTGGTAGCCAGCACAGCATCAATCACAGCCATCTCATGGTGCATCGTGGGAGCTTGTACTGACAGGCAGGACGTCCTCCAGCCTCCTATCTAAGCTCCCTGCCTCTCACAAGGCCGACCTGGACTTAGGAGCATGTCAGGGCTCACATGTGTTTGCAGCTGGCCTCATGGTCACAGCCATGTCACTTTCCCACAGGTGTGCTGCAGGGCTGGACCAGGTGGAAATCAAATGGCCAGCCTGCTTTCTCTGCCCTGCCATCTTCCCCTGGCAACTCACACACACACATAGATGACAGAGCAGCAGCAGTCTTTTTTGTTTTCTATTTTGATTTTTACCTTCTCTTATTTCTTTACCATATTATGGCCAAGTCTCTGCCTTAGTGTCAGTCAGGTGGCTGCATCACACAGAGATGAATTGTTCCTAGAGTTCCTTCTATATCAAGAACAGGGCTTGCAGGTAGACCGTAGGGAGGGCACTGGGCAAGCAGAAGCAACCCCTGGTCCCCAGGAAGAGGGAGCCAGGCTAAAGTGGCACTGGAATGGCAAAGGAGCTGCCTCCCTGCCAGGTCCAAGGACAGTGCCAGCATGCAGCAGCCTGAGAGAGGCTGGGGACCTGGACTGTCAGGGTAGAACTGTCCTGGAGAGCAGTTTCTAGAGACTTGTTCAATTCACAGGGCCTGGTGCTGTGGAGACTTCTGCAGCCCTGGCAGGCCCGAAAGGGAGGGGTAAAGAGGTAAACCCCAGTCACGCACATGTATGTAAAAGCATGCAGCTTTGCTTTCTCTTTTATACTCAATGCATTATATTTATTTTTTGTCTTTGATCGCTTCTATTTATTATTATTATTATTATTAATATTATTTTTGCTAGTCCTGGGGCGTGAACTCAGGGCCTGGGCACTGTCCTTGGACTCTTTTTGCTCAAGGTGAGTACTTTGTCACTTGAGCCACAGCATCACTACCAGTTTTTTCTATGCATAGGGTACTAGGACTAGAACCCAGGGCTTTGTACATGCCAGGCAAACACTCTACAATTAGGCCACGCTCCTGGCCCTTATTCATTAACACTTAAAAATTATGTCATTAATTTTATTAACAGATTTTTCTCTTAGAGAAGCTCCAGATGTCTATTAAAATTGTGCAGTGGCTTTGGAAAGCTCCCTGCTATGCCCTGTGGCCCTCCCCAGAGTTGCCCCTGTTATTAATATGGCCTAGCAAACTACACACCATGCCCTAAAGCCCCCACACTGCTGGTTAGTGCACAGGAGGGCAGCCTTGTAGCCTTGGCATCTCTGTTCAGTCTACCCAGTGTTTTCCCTGCATTTCCTCCCCTACCCCTGCTCTTGAGTGCTGGATCCACATTAGTGGTGGCCTGTGTCAGACTTCTTTCCAAATCTAGACCCAAACCCAAGGCAGAATCCTGCTGAAAGGCCCAGGTTACACCTGAGCTTCCATCTTTATTACTCCACCCATGTGGAAGTAGCACAGCATACCAGCTCACTTCTGCTGCAGAGAAATGTCAAGGCCACGTGTTAGTGGCTGTTTCCTGGCTCTGGGAGGGGTGCGTGTTACAAGACCCCCCTGGGGAGTTGGGTGTCTACACCTGCAGGGTGGAACCCTAGGCTGGGCTGTTTTTCTTCATCTCCCGAGAGGTTGCTGAGAGTTTTGAAAGGCCTGAGCCTGGGAGCAGGAATGGAGTGGCTTCAGTATCAAGGACCCCTGTCTACCTTTCAAATGAACTTGAGAATAGATACTTTGCTTGGATTGAGACTATTTCCACTATTCCAATTCAACTTGGTCTTTTCAGATACAAAAAAAATGTTCATTACCAGACATTAAATGTAATTGTAAAATTGACCCAAGGATTATTTGGGTGATAGAATGTGGGGAGTGGGCAGGGAGGGCCCTGATTTATGAAGGCTTTTTTTGGTCTACTCTGAATCCTCACAGCTCTTCAAGGGAGGCTGGTCTCCAGTGATCTAATTTAAATTAGGTAAACTATCTAATCAATACACGAGCAGATCAATCAAAACAGAGGCTTTAAAATGAGTGGCTAGAGGGGTGTTTCTGAAGCTAATGGCTAGAAGAATATTTCTCTGAATTGAATTCACTTGTTAGCATAATAAGAGATTAAACTGTAATTAGTAGAGTGGGTTTTTGAAAAGAAGCAGTCTTCAGTCAAAACAAAACCCACCCCCATTAGCCAAAAAAACAAAAAGATGAAAACTGTGAATGGCTGCAGCCATGGGGAGTTCCAGGAGGAGGGAGTTTCCCTTTGCTGGGTTTTCTCTTGCCTACTGGTGCCTGGGCTGTCCGTTGCCAACTCCATTTTCGAATCTGCTTCATATTTACAGGTTGTTGTATCAACAACAGTCAACGTGGACGGCCACGTGCTGGCTGTATCTGACAACATGTTTGTGCACAACAATTCCAAACACGGGCGGCGTGCCCGCCGCCTAGACCCGTCAGAAGGTACGGCCCCTTCTTATCTGGACAATGGTAGGCACATGTTACATGTATTTTTTTTTTTAATTTGCAATGCTTCTTTTCCTTTGCACCATCCTTCATGTTGGTTCACGTGGGGCTGCTCTCCCAAGGTTTCCAGCCCACTCCTGGTTGAGGCGTGGGAGGGGCGGGCTTCTTCTTCCTCTTCCTTTAACAGACAGCTCTGTCTTCATCTTCCCTCATCTGCCATGGCCTTCACATTATCGGTTTGTTTCTAAGCTTTCTTTTCTTGCAGTTTTTGTTTGTTTGTTTGTTTGTTTTATTTGGCTTGTTAGACGCTCCATCCAGAAGGTCATTCATTCTCAGACACATGGTGCATGCTTTAGAGGGCGGTGGTTTCCTGGTCTGGCAGCCCAGAAGGACTGCGAGGATCAGTTTCTGTCCTTGGATGGCTTGAACCTACACGTGTGTGTGTTCACGTGTGTGTGTGATGCATACACGGGAGGGCGGTGAGAATAAAGCATTTTACCCAATGCTTACAATCGAGGGACTGCTCATGTAGCTTGTTAAGACAGGAGGACTTCTGAGAGAGTGACCAGAGGGAAGAGGGTTTGAGGCATCAAGCGCTCCCACATGGCAGACCTCCTACCACGCCATCCCGCCTCCTGCTTCCTGCTTCTGCACAGTCCTTACAATTCACTTGTCCTCTGTAGAAGATCCATTTCCTCAGCCACGTACCTCAGAATAGATCTCGTTGGGATCCTGAGACGGCAACAGGAGGTTTTGTTTTGTTTTGTTTTTTAAATAAATTGCAAACAAAACAGCATGATGAAATCCTTTAGAGTAGAGAGCCCATAAAATGAAACAGTTTTAAGACAGATCCTCTCTCTGGAGGTGGTGGATTCAAGAGCCACCCATAAAGCAGGCAGACATAGTCACAGGAAAATGAATGAAGCATGCACAGATTATCAGAATGAAATATGACTCTAACACAAAAACTGGATGACAGTTTATGAATCTGCTGTGGTCCACAAAAATAAACTAATTTGTTTTTCTACGTTAATGACTAAGGTATAGGAGAACAAAAATATAATAATTAAAGGTCGTCTTGAGCACCAGAGTCATTAGAGTCTGTGACGTATTGTTTATCTCTTTCCTATGCACTGAAGGTAGGTGTGTGTTTTGCTTAGCAACCATCACTAATGAGGCTCACAATTAAGAAGGTTGAATCCCTGGTCCTTAGTTCTTTCTTTCCCCAGAGAGCTAAAGCTCGCAACATGATAGGTTCAAGGAGGCTTCCCCAGCCCTCTGGTGCTAGGTTGTCGTCTGAGTCCAAAATCAGCCGCCTCTAATGAGCTATTATGATCGGAGCAAAGTACAAGTATTTATTTTTATAAGTAGCATGAAAAAAGCATTTGACTCTAAGCAGAAAATGTAGCATTTAGAAAAATAAAGGCCACTAGTGGATACCTTGGAGATAAAACCCGACTAATCAAAAGCTATTTGTGGAAGCAGTCTTGCTCAGGATTTTTTTTTTCCTATTTGTTTCTCAGTATTTTATCCACACTTAAGCCAAGTCACTTTCTTGTCAGAGACTGCAATGGCTCCCCATCCTGTAGAGCAGCTAATGGTGTTAAAATGCAAATCAGTGACTCAGGACTAGCACACACAGGTCTCCAAGAAAAAAGACTTTCCCTTCCTAAGCAGGGTTCTTTCCTTGGCAAGGAATGGCCAGTTCTCAAGTGTGTGCTACAGAGACGACAGGGTTCCCTCTCCGCTGCCACTTCCTGAGAGCACTGACAGCCAACACTTCGGAAGTTTAAGATCTGCCCATTTTGTTCCAAGGGCCTCTGTCTCACATTGTACTCTGTCAGCACACATTGTAGAGGTGGGATGCTGACTTTGAACCAGTCCTGCCTTCTTCGAGAGTGAGCACCCCATAAACCACAGATCCGGGCTCGTGTGCAGCCTCTCCGAGCTAACGCCTCATTATCCACTCATCTCATATTCACCAGCAGTGTGTACACACTTGCTGATGGTTTCCAAGTTAACTAATCCCCTGCTGCCACCGTGGATGTCTGCCACGGCGTCCTTTGAGCTCACAAAAAGCAAGGCAGATTATTTACAGTATTGAACACAAGCGAGGGGAAACCAGTCATTCCACCTTTCAGTGCCACGCTGAAGAACTCAGGCTTTCAGGTTTTTTTTTTTTTTTTTCCTTGTCACTTGTCCCCTCACAAATGGCTCCAACCCTG
>NC_143523.1:2479118-2506618 GCF_031878675.1 Megascapheus bottae
AATAACTCATGCAAATGCAAGGGCTCCGGAGACAAAGGGAGGTCAGGCCAGAGGCTCAGGGATTCCTGTCGACAAACAATATTAGATGTAAAATGTGTACCTTTGACAAAAGTATTAATAGAGTGCTTTTGATTTTTTTTTCCTGATGAAAAGTGAAAAGTAGTAATTGTGCGGTGACAGAGGAAAATGAAGTTTTGAACCAAAAGGCAAAGTTCGCGGATGAAAAAGCCCAACCAATTAGCTGCTTATGAGGAATCGAAATGCAAGGCATTTGCTCTTCCATCTCCTTCAACAACCTTTTGATTGACTCTGCTTAGATCTGAACAGCAGAGCAGATAAATCGACATGCCACATGCATGCGATGCTTAATCATTTGTAATAGTCATATTTGCCCTGACACATAATTTGCTATATCAAGCCATTTTTTTTTCTTGCTCACTAGTATTCCACAGCCAGCCTTTGCTGTATAAAACATTTAATAGTTTGCTTTAAACACATCAACGCACGGGTCTGCGATTGCCCTTCGCGGTGTCTGGAGGAGCAGCAGGCTTCTTCTTGCCCCGCTTGGGTGGGTTGGATTCTAAGTCTTGTCTTCTCTGTCTTGTGTGAGCAGCTACTCCCTGCATCAAGGCCATCAGTCCCAGTGAAGGCTGGACCACAGGGGGCGCCACCGTGATCATAATCGGAGACAACTTCTTTGACGGCCTTCAAGTTGTGTTTGGAACCATGTTGGTGTGGAGTGAGGTAAGCCCGAGTTGCCTGAGTCTGGTCCACTCTAGCTGGCTTCGCCTATTTCAAGGCCTCTCTTCACTGGTGGCCTGTGAAGGGGGCTTCTGTGGGTGCGTACAAGCATCCCTCCAACCGCAGCCTTGGGTTGACAGTCGGCTGCAGGAGGTCCTCAGTATCCTGGAACAATTAGTGTTAGAATGACTAGGAGCATTTTTTTTTTTTAAGGAGACATATGGTGGCAATTTTCATATGCATGATGCCCTGTGGCCTTTCCTGCAAACTAAAACCGAGGATCATTTGCAGATATTTTCCTTAAAGAACCGTAGGCCTCAAGTCTCTGGGTGGGTGACAGCCAGGAGGGAACATTCCAAGACCACGGTCCAATTTGTGCTCATTTTGGCAATTATATCCAACTGGCCAGTGTCCGGCTCTGAGGGCGAGGGCCTCTGAGCGCCTTGTCCCTGTGTGGTTTCTGTAGTTGATCACTCCCCACGCCATCCGAGTGCAGACCCCGCCGCGGCACATCCCTGGAGTCGTGGAGGTCACTCTGTCCTACAAGTCCAAGCAGTTCTGCAAAGGCGCGCCCGGGCGCTTCGTCTACACCGGTGAGTGCGCGCTGCTGGCTTCTGTGGGGCGGTGGTGGGCGCTCCCGCCTGGCTGGAGACGGTCAGGCGGGAGGGTGACTTAGGGCGCACAGGCAGGTGCAGGGGTCCGAGATCCTGCGGGTTCAGGCTGTGTTCATCAGGTGCATGGTTCCCATGGACAGCTGAGGAGGGATAGGGCTGTGGTCGCCCCGGCCCCCGGCCCCCGGCCCCCTCTCTCCCGTTTGAGGGCCTTCACCTTCCTGGGTGTGCAGCCGAGTGTGTTGATGGGAGTTGTAACAGTATCTTCCCCCAGAACAGCCGTGCTGTACCCAGCAGCGTGTGGGGGCCTCTGCTCCAGGCAGCACATCTGTCCACGGTCCTGAGCTGAGGCTGGGGGGAGAATCACGGCCTGTCACACCTGGTGAGCAAGAGGTCTCTGACGGAAGCCAAGACTCTGCTCCAACCGAGGGTCTTAAACCCTGCAGGCACTGCTGCTCTAAGAGGACCTTACTCTCTGAGAGCGCAGGACAGACTTGGCTCAGCCGCAGAGGTGCCACACCTCTGTGCTTCCCCGTGCTTGTTGCCTATAGGTATTTTATCCACTGCTTTGCCTTCACATGCTTAATTAACATGATTTGCTCGAGAGTGCTGTGGAGAAATGCCATATATAAGCTTCACCCCAAGGCATGTTTGCATTTGGGCTTCCAGTCCTAGCCAGCTCCCTGAACTGCTAGAGGGACATTTGTAATGCTAGGAGGCGCCTGTGGGAACCAGCGGAGGGGGAGGGACCAGTGCTTGTGTATTTGGGGCCTTGAGGTAGGTGGGTGAAACCATGTCTATGCTGAGAACCCAGGATGGGAGGGCTGGGCTTAATTCCTCCTCTGTCACTACCCCGACTTCCCCAGAGCACCCTGGAGCAGGTCTGGTCTCCTACTCGGTCCATCCTCCTCCTGCCCAGCAGATGGGGGACACTGAGCAGACCCAGGACCCTTCAGCTCTGCACAAAAGGAGATTGTGGATGTTCCCAGCCGTTTCCCTCATTAGGAAGGGCTGAAAGAGCATGGACAGCTTCCCAAGTGCAGTAGGCCCAGGGCTGTCCCAGGCACATGCCTGGACTGCATGCCTAGAGGCAGTCTGGCACCCCCAGCCAGGCACAGCCAGGAGTCCACGTGGGAGATGCAGGTGAAAGCTGATGTGACCTCGCATCCTCTGCCCACTTGGAGGGCACACTCGGACTCCTGTAAGATCTTAACAGAGGGGCTGGGAGTTTGGCCTAGTGGTAGAGTGCTTGCCTAGCATGCATGAAGACCCGGGTTTGATTCCTTGGTACCACATACATAGACAAAAGCCGGAAATGGTGCTGAGGCTCAAGTGGTAGAGTGCTAGCCTTGAGAAAGTCCAAGAACAGTTCTCAGGCCCTGAGCTCAAGCCCAGGACTGGCAAAAAAAAAAAAAAAAAAAAAAAAGATCTTAACAGAACGTGGCTCTCTTGGAGTCTGGAGACCCCCATGTATTAATAAGGACGTGGCTGGGCGTGGTGGCTCACGCCTGTCATCCCAGCTACTCAGGAGGCTGAGATCTGTGGATTGCGGTTCAAAGCCAGCCCAGGCACTAAAGTCCATGAGACACTTATCTCCAATTAATCACTAAAAAGCAGGAAGTGGGGCTGTGGCTCAGGGGTAGGGCAGTAGCCTTGCAGTGAAGAGCTCCGGGACAGTGCCCAGAGTTCCAGCCCCATGACCCACAAAAGAAAAAAGAAAAAGAAAAAGAAATAAGGACGTGTCAGGGAAGTCCATACATACATTTACACACTCACGTACAGAGGAATAAGCTTCAGATTTCTCAACTTCATCATGGCAGATGTGTGCCCACATCACTGCTCTTTGGTGCAAACTGTTGACTGTTTTGCTGTGCTGAGTGGTTTTACCCCTGAGGGCTGCCAGCGGCACTCGGAGCACTCGAGGTAGGCCCGGCTAAGTGATGGTGTTTGGTGGGTTAGGTGCACGGAATGCATCTTGGTCGTAAGATATTTGTGATCTCCAATGCCTGTTACTCCATGGTCTGTGGAGAACACATGTACAGGGCGCTATGCCTGTTTGGGTGCCAGGCTTCTGGAAAAGGTGCAAGGGCAGAGGCCTGAGAGGTCACAGGACCATTTCCATGTATGAGCTGAGGCCACATGGTGCCCGTACTCAACACACCTCACAGGAACGTCTGAGACTGTGGCTGTGGACGTCAGGCTTTAGAGGTGGCACATACCATGCAAAGAACAGCCTCGTATCTCTGTGTGCTGGCTGTGAGACGGGGACATGTGGCTCTCAAATCTCCTAGTCTCTGTCTCTCCTCTTCTCCGCATGGGGTTCTGGTGAGGAACAGACTAAGTTCTGTGTGATGCTAGACACAGGTCAGACCCTCGGTACATGGGAACCTGCCCAAATCCTGGGTTCCTTAGAGAAGGAAAGGAGGTTCATTTGTTCTTATGGCAGGACCAGTGCAAGGGGGATTCCTGGACTGGATCCTGCTGTCCACGTGGTTAGACGTGGCGGGGGCTCCTCAGTGAGCCTGTGTCCTCGGCACTCAGCCCAGCCCGCTGCACGTTCCCCCACTGTCCCCATGCAAGACTGTGTGGAGATGTGCTGGGTCCTCCGGGGAAGCCCTTAGCGGATTCCAAGTCCATAGCTTTGCGTATGGGAGGTGGTGTTGGCGAAGTCTGCACAGCTGTGTGGTGGCTGGGAGCGGAGACCTTTGTTTTAGAAGAAATAAGAGGTCCGGCGCCTCCTTCTTTTGCCTGCCATCCGCTAAAGGTTCTGTGTGACTGCTTCTCTGCCTACTTGCCTCCCCCACTCTCCACCCCTGGCCGGGCTGAACACTTGTAAACAATTGTAGGTGTGCAGGAGAAAAGATGAGCTGGAGTGGGAGGAGCTGGGAGGTGCCAAGGGGGAAACAGCCCCAGTTCCCACCTCTTCTGTGCAGGGTGGCCGGGCGGGGCGGTGCCCCTGGACCTTGGAGACGTAGGGCAGAAGGCCATCGTGGGCCAGGCACATCCTGTCCAGGTAACGGGGTCACCTCCTGTGAGCTAGCTCCAGCCACCTCAGCATGTCCACAGGCCCGTCAAGGCTGGCTCGACCTCCGGGGCCGCACTGCCCGGGGTCCAGGATGTCCTCCGCTCACAGCTCCGCCTGTGCACGGGCATTTTCCGTGAGACCAGGCAGCGGCTGAGCTTTCTCTAGCGGGAGGCTAATTTACTGCCTCCCCCAGCCCCGGGTCCTTAGGAGGAATATACATTTCAAACGTGGGCTAAGGGATGGATGCCAGGGAGCAGAGGAAAGGTGGGGTCATAACCTGTCTAGCCTGGAAGCTTCTGTCTGATTTGTACTGCCCCCAAATTGATGGGGACAACGAGGTAATGGCCAAGAATTGCACTCCCTGTTGAAAACCGAGCCAGCCCCTCTGCCTGTCACGACATGGGCGCCGTCCCCTGGGCGTCTGGTTCCTATCAGTGTCCCCAGGCCCCGGAGGCTGCTGGACACCCTCACATTTAACCTTCCCGGCATGGGGCCAGCTGCGGGGCAGCCAGGCCACAGGATAATGAACCTGCACTCAGAAGAGGGGGCCTCCCACTAGCCCGCCAGAAGCCGGGAGGGGCTTGGCCAGGCATTTGTAGGAGCTGTTTGCAGTGACCTGAGAAACACCAGATTTTCCAGAACCAGACCCTATTAGTCAACTCAGAGCAGTCGTGCTCAGCCTGTTCCCCAGAAGGGGAAGGCAGGCCAGGCTCATCCACCAGCCCCTACTGCTCTCCACTGCACTCCACTCACAGTCACCTTGGGAGTCTGTGGCAGCTCAGTTGATTAGCACGGTGAATTAAAAGAATGAGTCACAAATGACATGTCCAGCTCTTCCGCACTGGTCCTTTGCATTCCCAGTGCGCCTCACCCCTGTTGTAAGAAGGTCAAAAATTAGAGAGAGAGAGCACAATTTTCAAGCAGCTAGCACTTAGGAGCAGAATTAACAATCACTGTGTATGTAATTGCCAGTTAATAGTAAATTGCCTTCTAGACTGTAAAATGCAGTATAAACTGGTGGGCACCTAAAATTAAATTAATGAGATATTTGCTGCATTTAAAAGCGAATAGTGCAAATTAATAAGCGAATGCTTGTTTCAATATTTGTCTAATAGTGTGCCATTTGCCTGTTTAATAATAATTAAAATAGTGCTGGAATATCTTACCTGAGAAACTCACAGTGTGGGCAAATTGAGCAGTTTTGCATTCATAATTTCACTAGTAGAAACACATCAAATGGCTAAGAGTAATAAAAGAAAATTATTTTTTAATTAGAATAGTAGCATTATGGTGTTACTTGATTAAGACAGATTGGAATTTGTGTGCTTCTAATTGAAATTATGTTCTGATGCAAACTACTTTTACAGACATGTTTTCAAGTGTGAAGCATTAGGGCACAGGCATGTGTATTTGTGTTTTCTTAAAATAGTCACTTGGCAGAATGGTTTCCTATTAAACAAGAGAATGAAGGCTTGACTTCACCAGGAGCAGGCTGGGGGACAGGCTGCCCCCCTGCCTTTGGCACTTGACTGGCCTGCCCATATTGAGAGATTTCTTTTGCTCAATTAAAGCAATTATCACAAATTACTGAGAGTCAACGTGTTGCCTCTCCTGTGACATACTGAGCCCAATCACTCAACAAGATGTTGGCAGGTGGCAGTGGACACATCTGAAGTGGACACACAGCGCATACCTGGACCAGCCCCAGGTCTGCACTGTTTGCTAGAGGAACATAGAGTAATTGTTCTCTGCACCGCAGTCTACACTCAGTGTCAGGATGACAATTCCTTGTCTTGTAGTTATATGGTTGGTGTTCCTTCTGATAGAGTGTTTATGTTTCTCCTGGTATTCTTTTTTTATTTTTAGAGTGAAAGGTTGTACCCTGGCTTGGGCCACTTGTGGGGCTCCAACTATGTTTTGGATGTTTCTGTGCCTTGGAGCACCGTGTTTCTGGAGTGTGGAAGGATTGCTTGTGTATTCGGAGCTGTCTGCACCATGGAGTCAATAATGCCAGCTCCAGCCAGCTCTCTCCCAGGCTGGTGCTTCTCAAACAAATCACTCTTATCCACAGAGCAAATGATTCTTAATTGCTACCCACAAATCATACCATCTTTTTCACTCTGCTAAACCAAATACTAATGCCTTCCTTACATGTAAACCATATGATTATTTCAATAAGTCTTTAGCCACAAACGTGGACACAGCCTGAAGGACATTCTATCATGATGAGCCCTAGAGCTTGGCAAGCCAGTGTCAGCACGCGGCAGCCAGGGAGGTGAGAGGCGGCCAGCTGCCCGCTGTCCTTTCTGGCTTGCAATGGGTATGGCTGTATCCATACTGATTTCATGGGTCTATAGCTGTCAGTTCTCAGGTATCTGAGGAAATGTAGGTCCCAGCACCATTCTTGGCCATCTCTAGTGGATGCATAGCTCTGGATCTGTTGCCTTCTGTGTTATCTACATTGGCTAATAGAGTTGGGGCTGTACTGTCTGCTCAGGCCATCTTGAGGCCTTTACCCAGCGAATGCTTTATTCAATTCAGACAGCACAGTCTCTCTTTGCAACTGGCTTCCCCTTTGCTTTTGGTCATTTTGTTTAAAAATGGATGGCAGACAGGAATTTCCTCACACTGACTGGGTGGTGTATATCCCTCCCTTAGCTCCTTCACTCTGGAGAGAGGGCATGACCGTTATTGGGGTGCTCAGGATGCTGGAGGTAGAGCCTCAAAGGCAGAGAGGGCAGATGCCTATGCAACATCCTCTCCTGGAGAGGTAGAACATCAGACCTGGCCATAATGAGGTGCCCCGGGTGAGCTGGGTGCTGGGGGTGTCATTTGATAATGTATCCCTTTAAAGAAGGCCTCACCAGGCCTCCCGGGCCCCTGTGGTTCCGTCTCTCCTGTCTCAGAGGAGGTCAGGAGAATGAGACACACCGTTCGTGCTGTGGCACAAGTAGACTATTTGTCCTAATCAGTGACACCCATTTACTAGAATTGCTTAAAATGAACTATACCTCATACAGAAATCGCACATTTAGAGAGTTCCATTCATCATGTGAAAATTGAGGGCCAGTAAACTTTTCTGCCCCTCCAGTGGGATCATAGGCATGCATCAAAATGTTAAAAATGATTGGTGAGAGGGAGCTGTCACCCATTTATCAAGGAAAAGAACATTATTTGCTAATTTCCCAACCAGGCTGGTGACAGGGTGCTTCGTCTTGAGACCCACGGTGACCAGCATGGCCTTTCTGTTATTAGTACAAGTCAAGCGCTTTTGGGCTGTTGCTAACAAGACACATTTGTCTGTCACAGAGAGGGCTTTGGTTGTTTTCCAAGTGGCTGTGACCAAGTCTGCTCCCTGCACCCCGATTGGCTGTATGTGTTGGGGCCCACGCGACCCGGGAGGGGCGATGGACTGATAAATCACAAAGTTTCCACGTCAAGGTGAAGGTATTGACTCCTCAGGACAGCCTGACAAGACGTAGTCATGAGGAGATGGCCATTTGTCTTCCCCAAAGGACAAAAGGGTCATCCGGTCCCACTTAGCCAGGGCCAGGTGTGCATGGTGGTGGCTGGCCTGGCTCGCCTCCCAGAAAGCTCCCTCCAGAGGCAGGGTCCCTGCCTCCTACCCACCCTCTCAGGGAACGCATCTGGGGGCTGTGAGGAGAGCTGGCAAGGTCCCATTTGGGACACTGCAGGAATCAGGGGGCCATGTGGGTGGGGGGATACAATTAAATGGCCATTTGAGTGCACAACAGAGTGAAAGTGACTGCCGGAAGAGTAGAGCAAAGCAAAGCAATCAGGCCTGAAGACCTATCACGTCTCTGGTGATGACATTGGCACGACACTGTGAAGACCAAGGAAGGGGCAGGTCAGACCTCTGGATGAAAGGAGACTCCAGGTTCTGCTACTCCAGAGAAGCCGACAGGAAGGCTCCTCTGGACCCCCCTCTGGCACATACCACAACCTGCAGCCAGATAGTGAGGGCTCTAAAAGGTATCCATGGCATGCCTTTATTTTTGGTAGGTACTCAGAGCTCTAGGCCTGTAGGCTTGGATGGAGAAAGTGCTTTCAGAAAATGATTATTTAACAGCCCAATGATTTGTTCTAGAAAATGCAACTTTCTTTTCTTTGAATGGTTTTGGAATAAAACAATAGTGTGTGCAAGGCCTAGTGATGTGAAGCTTTTCCCACAAGAAGAAATGAAATAGTTTTCTGAAGCTCTAATAGAGCCATAGAACAACCTGCTTGCACGAGATCACTGAGATAATTTGTGGAGTGAGGCATAAGAATACTCCGAGTGCACCAAAGTTTAAAATGCAAACTCTGTGTTGCCATGGGTGTTGTAGATCATGGCATCTGTCATGCCAAGAGAGGTTAGTTGACTGATGGGTGGGTGATTTCTGTGATACTGAGAGTTGAACCCATGGCCTATGCCTTCTGGACAGGCCCTCCACCACTTGACATCCATCTCAAGTGCCCTGGCTTTTCCTCAGGTTTTCAGATGGGGCCCTGTGGCTCTCCTTGATTAGAGTGAAATACCAACTCCCAGCTTGCTTCTGAGATAAACTTTGGGCAACATTTTTGTTTGGTGCAGCCTTGAACTACAGTCTTCCTGTCTCTCCCTCTTGAGCAGCCGGACTTAGTGCTGTGGGCTACCACATCCGGGAAGATTCTTGAAGGTGCAGTGTAGCCTTCACTCCTCTCTTCTTTCTCTCCCTCCAGTCCCTACTCTGTACTCCTGAGATATCCCTCTGTCCTGTGCACATGGAAGTCCTGTTGGCAGCTCAGGGGCACAGACTCACTCCCACCCCTGCCTACAGGGTTGGATTTGGGAGTACGTGGAAGGGGCACCTGCCACATCCCATCTCCATTTTCTCTCTCTGATCTCTGCATCTCCATATCCCTTCTCTTGCTCAAAGGGCTCGCAGTGGCCCAAGACTCATATGGATCCTCTAACGGAATGAATTGCCACAACCAGTGGTCATACAGTGATAATTACTTAAAAATTTTTAAAATTTATTTTTATGTGCCAGTCACGGGGTTGGAACTCAGGACCTGGGCACTGTTCCAGGGCTTTTTAAAACTCAAGGCTGGTGCTCTAACTTGGCTCTTTTGATGCTTAATTGGAGATACAGAGTCTCACAGATTTCCCTGCCCAGGTTGGCTTCAAACCACAATCTTCAGATCTCAGTTTCCTGAGTACTAAATTGCTAGCACCTGGCTTTTTTTTCTTAAAACTTAAAAAATTAAGTCATTGCACAAAGAAGCAACAGTTCCATAAGTCAGATTTTAAGTTATAATACATATCTTCCATTGTTCTCACTCATTTTCCTCCCTCCTGTCCCTCCAGTCAGGTTGTATTTATTTATTTTTTTTGCCAGTCCTGGGGCTTGAACCTCAGGGACTGAGCACTGTCCTTGGACTTTCTCAAGACTAGAATCGGCCACCTGAGCCACAGCACCGCTTCTAGCCTTTTCTATGTGTGTGGTACTGAGGAATCCAACCTGGGTCTTCCTGCATGCTAGGCAAGCACTCTACCACTAGGCCACCCGCCCGGCCCTCCAGTCAGGTTTTGTGGCAATGATTATGTAAGTATATTGAATATAGCAACAACCTCTTCTCCCCCTTCTTCTGGTCATTACCTTTGCTCCTGTTCTGGCATGGGACACATCTCATAAAAACTAGGCCTTGCAGCACTGAGCTTTTCAAGGGGTGTCAAGCCATGGGACAGGGCTTCCACATTGTTTGTGCTATAATGGGAGGCAGGGTGGCACCCTTGACATATCTGGCTCCCGAGTATCCCAAGTCAAACAGGACACATTTTCCTTGTGCTCTTCAAATGGGTGAAAATGGCAGTTCCAGTCCAAGTTAGCTGAGTAATCCTGAGAGGGTGACATTACGATGTGGCTTCCAGCGGCTGTGGGCACCTCACGGGCTCCTGCCCTCCGCAGGGCTCACCTTCCATGCAAACCACCCAGGGCCAGCCCCTGGGCTCGGCCTGGTCATGGTCTTGTCACTCTGTGGTGGCCCAGTCTCCCAGTCCGTGTCCACCCTGGACAACCCTCCTCGTCACAGTCCACACTGCAGCCTGTCTGTGGACATCCGCAGTGAGAAAATTCTTTTTAACGTACCAGGGAAACTTCTGTCCAGGTGGTTTGGAGTTTTCTTTTGGCCCCTTGGGTTTTGCTTGAGGCCTGCCTGGGTCTGGGCCCCAGCTGGGCACTGCAGGTGGCTCAGGGGGTGAAGGAAACAATCCAGTCCTTACAAGGCCCTCAGAGAGGGGCCTCATCCCCTTGTCCACTTGACAGTGGGCTCCTGACCACAGGAGACAGGCCTGGCTTCACTCTGGTGGCCCCGTGCTGGTATTGGCACAGCACTTGGCAGTCCTGACTCAGGCTTGTGGCAATGCAGCGGGATGTAGAAAAAAGTTAGTACTGGCAAGGGTGCTGGGTCCTGTGTGAATCAGACAAGAGAGCTGAGGGGGCAGTTTGTTGAGAGTTTCCAGAGCAGAAGAGATGAGGCCTATGTGGGCTGGTGAGCAGAGCAGGAGGGACAGGGACAGTCCCCAGAGTGGAAGGAGGGTGGGAGGTCAGGGGTCTGGGGGCCTGGGGCACCTGGTGCTCTGCCTCTTCCATTGGAGCAGGCCTGGTTTCTCCGGTGGACTTAGGCATTCCAGTGCTTGTCTTGTGCAAGTCTTTAAGACATTGCCTCTCAGTGTGCTTTCTTTCTCTGTTCAGCCTCTAAAACCAGGAGCTGGAACACATCACCAAGATTGGAGAGGGCAGAAGTGTCCCCAAAACCAAGCTGCTCTCCTCCACCCTCAGGGCACTGCACCTATCCTTCCTCACCCTCCCTCTCCTCCACCCTCAGTGCACTGCACACTCTCCTTCCCCACACTCCCTCTCCTCCACCCTCAGTGCACTGCACACTCTCCTTCCCCACACCCCTCTCCTCCACCCTCAGTGCACTGCACACTCTCCTTCCCCACACTCCCTCTCCTCCACCCTCAGTGCACTGCACACTGTCCTTCCCCACACCCCTCTCCTCCACCCTCAGTGCACTGCACACTCTCCTTCCCCACACTCCCTCTCCTCCACACTCAGTGCACTGCACACTGTCCTTCCCCACACACCTCTCCTCCACCCTCAGTGCACTGCACACTGTCCTTCCCCACACCCCCTCTCCTCCACCCTCAGTGCACTGCACACTCTCCTTCCCAACACCCCTCTCCTCCACCCTCAGTGCACTGCACACTCTCCTTCCCCACCCTCCCTCTCCTCCACCCTCAGTGCACTGCACACTCTCCTTCCCCACACCCCTCTCCTCCACCCTCAGTGCACTGCACACTCTCCTTCCCAACACCCCTCTCCTCCACCCTGAGTGTACTGCACACTGTCCTTCCCCACACCCCTCTCCTCCACCCTCAGTGCACTGCACACCCTCCTTCCCCACCCTCCCTCTCCTCCACCCTCAGTGCACTGCACACTCTCCTTCCCCACACCCCTCTCCTCCACCCTCAGTGCACTGCACACTCTCCTTCCCCACACTCCCTCTCCTCCACCCTCAGTGCACTGCACACTCTCCTTCCCCACACTCCCTCTCCTCCACCCTCAGTGCACTGCACACTCTCCTTCCCTACACTCCCTCTCCTCCACCCTCAGTGCACTGCACACTGTCCTTCCCCACACCCCTCTCCTCCACCCTCAGTGCACTGCACACTCTCCTTCCCCACACTCCCTCTCCTCCACCCTCAGTGCACTGCACACTGTCCTTCCCCACACCCCTCTCCTCCACCCTCAGTGCACTGCACACTCTCCTTCCCCACACTCCCTCTCCTCCACACTCAGTGCACTGCACACTGTCCTTCCCCACACACCTCTCCTCCACCCTCAGTGCACTGCACACTGTCCTTCCCCACACCCCCTCTCCTCCACCCTCAGTGCACTGCACACTCTCCTTCCCAACACCCCTCTCCTCCACCCTCAGTGCACTGCACACTCTCCTTCCCCACCCTCCCTCTCCTCCACCCTCAGTGCACTGCACACTCTCCTTCCCCACACCCCTCTCCTCCACCCTCAGTGCACTGCACACTCTCCTTCCCAACACCCCTCTCCTCCACCCTGAGTGTACTGCACACTGTCCTTCCCCACACCCCTCTCCTCCACCCTCAGTGCACTGCACACCCTCCTTCCCCACCCTCCCTCTCCTCCACCCTCAGTGCACTGCACACTCTCCTTCCCCACACCCCTCTCCTCCACCCTCAGTGCACTGCACACTCTCCTTCCCCACACTCCCTCTCCTCCACCCTCAGTGCACTGCACACTCTCCTTCCCCACACCCCTCTCCTCCACCCTCAGTGCACTGCACACTGTCCTTCCCCACACCCCTCTCCTCCACCCTCAGTGCACTGCACACTGTCCTTCCCCACACCCCCTCTCCTCCACCCTCAGTGCACTGCACACTCTCCTTCCCAACACCCCTCTCCTCCATCCTCAGTGCACTGCACACTCTCCTTCCCCACCCTCCCTCTCCTCCACCCTCAGTGCACTGCACACTCTCGTTCCCCACACCCCTCTCCTCCACCCTCAGTGCACTGCACACTCTCGTTCCCAACACCCCTCTCCTCCACCCTCAGTGCACTGCACACTCTCCTTCCCCACACCCCTCTCCTCCACCCTCAGTGCACTGCACACTCTCTTTCCCCACACCCCTCTCCTCCACCCTCAGTGCACTGCACACTCTCCTTCCCCACACCCCTCTCCTCCACCCTCAGTGCACTGCACACTCTCCTTCCCCACACCCCTCTCCTCCACCCTCAGTGCACTGCACACTGTCCTTCCCCACACCCCTCTCCTCCACCCTCAGTGCACTGCACACTGTCCTTCCCCACACCCCCTCTCCTCCACCCTCAGTGCACTGCACACTCTCCTTCCCAACACCCCTCTCCTCCACCCTCAGTGCACTGCACACTGTCCTTCCCCACCCTCCCTCTCCTCCACCCTCAGTGCACTGCACACTCTCGTTCCCAACACCCCTCTCCTCCACCCTCAGTGCACTGCACACTCTCCTTCCCCACACCCCTCTCCTCCACCCTCAGTGCACTGCACACTCTTCTTCCCCACACCCCCTCTCCTCCACCCTCAGTGCACTGCACACTCTCCTTCCCCACACCCCTCTACTCCACCCTCAGTGCACTGCACACTCTCCTTCCCCACACCCCTCTCCTCCACCCTCAGTGCACTGCACACTGTCCTTCCCCACACCCCCTCTCCTCCACCCTCAGTGCACTGCACACTCTCCTTCCCAACACCCCTCTCCTCCACACTCAGTGCACTGCACACTCTCCTTCCCCACCCTCCCTCTCCTCCACCCTCAGTGCACTGCACACTCTCCTTCCCAACACCCCTCTCCTCCACCCTCAGTGCACTGCACACTCTCCTTCCCCAGCCTCCCTCTCCTCCACCCTCAGTGCACTGCACACTCTACTTCCCCACACTCCACCTCCTCCACCCTCAGTGCACTGCACACTCTCCTTCTCCACACCCCTCTCCTCCACCCTCAGTGCACTGCACACTCTCCTTCCCCACACTCCCTCTCCTCCACCCTCAGTGCACTGCACACTCTCCTTCCCCAGCCTCCCTCTCCTCCACCCTCAGTGCACTGCACACTCTCCTTCCCCACACTCCCTCTCCTCCACCCTCAGTGCACTGCACACTCTCCTTCCCCACACCCCTCTCCTCCACCCTCAGTGCACTGCACACTCCCCTTCCCCACACCCCTCTCCTCCACCCTCAGTGCACTGCACACTCTCCTTCCCCACACCCCCTCTCCTCCACCCTCAGGGCACTGCACACTCTCCCTCCCCACCCTCACTCTCCTCCACCCTCATTGCACTGCACACTGTCCTTCCCCACACCCCTCTCCTCCACCCTCAGTGCACTGCACACTCTCCTTCTCCACACTCCCTCTCCTCCACCCTCAGTGCACTGCACACTCTCCCTCCCCACACCCCTCTCCTCCACCCTCAGTGCACTGCACACTCTCCTTTCCCACCCTCCCTCTCCTCCACCCTCAGTGCACTGCACACTCTCCTTCCCCACACCCCTCTCCTCCACCCTCAGTGCACTGCACACTCTCCTTCCCCACCCTCCCTCTCCTCCAACCTCAGTGCACTGCACACTCTCCTTCCCCACCCTCCCTCTCCTCCACCCTCAGTGCACTGCACACTCTCCTTCCCCACACCCCCTCTCCTCCACCCTCAGTGCACTGCACACTCTCCCTCCCCACCCTCCTCTCCTCCACCCTCAGTGCACTGCACACTCTCCTTCACCACCCTCCCTCTCCTCCACCCTCAGTGCACTGCACACTCTCCCTCCCCACCCTCCTCTCCTCCACCCTCAGTGCACTGCACACTCTCCCTCCCCACCCTCCCTCTCCTCCACCCTCAGTGCACTGCACACTCTCCTTCCCCACACCCCTCTCCTCCACCCTCAGTGCACTGCACACTCTCCTTCCCCACACCCCTCTCCTCCACCCTCAGTGCACTGCAAACTCTCCCTCCCCACCTCCCTCTCCTCCACCCTCAGTGCACTGCACACTCTCCCTCCCCACCCTCCCTCTCCTCCACCCTCAGTGCACTGCACACTCTCCTTCCCCACACCCCTCTCCTCCACCCTCAGTGCACTGCACACTGTCCTTCCCCACACCCCTCTCCTCCACCCTCAGTGCACTGCACACTCTCCTTCCCCACCCTCCCTCTCCTCCACCCTCAGTGCACTGCACACTCTCCTTCCCCACCCTCCCTCTCCTCCACCCTCAGTGCACTGCACACTCTCCTTCCTCACACCCCTCTCCTCCACCCTCAGTGCACTGCACACTCTCCTTCCCCACCCTCCCTCTCCTCCAACCTCAGTGCACTGCACACTCTCCTTCCCCACCCTCCCTCTCCTCCACCCTCAGTGCACTGCACACTCTCCCTCCCCACCCTCCCTCTCCTCCACCCTCAGTGCACTGCACACTCTCCCTCCCCACCCTCCCTCTCCTCCACCCTCAGTGCACTGCACACTCTCCTTCCCCACACGCCCTCTCCTCCACCCTGAGTGTACTGCACACTGTCCTTCCCCACACCCCTCTCCTCCACCCTCAGTGCACTGCACACTCTCCTTCCCCACCCTCCCTCTCCTCCAACCTCAGTGCACTGCACACTCTCCTTCCCCACACTCCCTCTCCTCCACCCTCAGTGCACTGCATACTCTCCTTCCCCACACCCCCTCTCCTCCACCCTCAGTGCACTGCACACTCTCCTTCCCCACACTCCCTCTCCTCCACCCTCAGTGCACTGCACACTCTCCTTCCCCACACTCCCTCTCCTCCACCCTCAGTGCACTGCACACTCTCCTTCCTCACACCCCTCTCCTCCACCCTCAGTGCACTGCACACTCTCCCTCCCCACACCCCCTCTCCGCCACCCTCAGTGCACTGCACACTCTCCTTCCTCACACCCCTCTCCTCCACCCTCAGTGCACTGCACACTCTCCTTCCTCACACCCCTCTCCTCCACCCTCAGTGCACTGCACACTCTCCTCCCCACACCCCTCTCCTCCACCCTCAGTGCACTGCACACTCTCCTTCCCCACACCCCTCTCCTCCACCCTCAGTGCACTGCACACTCTCCTTCCCCACCCTCCCTCTCCTCCACCGTCAGTGCACTGCACACTCTCCCTCCCCACACCCCTCTCCTTCACCCTCAGTGCACTGCACACTTTCCTTCCCCACACCCCTCTCCTCCACCCTCAGTGCACTGCACACTCTCCCTCCCCACACCCCTATCCTCCACCCTCAGTGCACTGCACACTCTCCTTCCCCACACCCTTCTCCTCCACCCTCAGTGCACTGCACACTCTCCTTCCCCACACACCCTCTACTCCACCCTCAGTGCACTGCACACTGTCCTTCCCCACCCTCCCTCTCCTCCACCCTCAGTGCACTGCACACTCTCCTTCCCCACACCCCTCTCCTCCACCCTCAGTGCACTGCACACTCTCCTTCCCCACACCCCTCTCCTCCACCCTCAGTACACTGCACACTCTCCTTCCCCACACCCCTCTCCTCCACCCTCAGTGCACTGCACACTCTCCTTCCCCACACCCCTCTCCTCCACCCTCAGTGCACTACACACTCTCCTTCCCCACACCCTTCTCCTCCACCCTCAGTGCACTGCACACTCTCCTTCCCCACACCCCCTCTTCCACCCTCAGTGCACTGCACACTCTCCTTCCCCACACTCCCTCTCCTCCACCCTCAGTGCAGTGCACACTCTCCTTCCCCACACCCCCTCTCCTCCACCCTCAGTGCACTGCACACTCTCCCTTCCCACACTCCACCTCCTCCACCCTCAGTGCACTGCGCACTCTCCTTCCCCACACTCCCTCTCCTCCACCCTCAGTGTACTGCACACTCTCCTTCCCCACACCCCTCTCCTCCACCCTCACTGCACTGCACACTGTCCTTCCCCACACCCCTCTCCTCCACCCTCAGTGCACTGCACACTCTCCTTCCCCACACCCCTCTCCTCCACCCTCAGTGCACTGCACTCTCTCCTTCCCCACACCCCCTCTCCTCCATCCTCATTGCACTGCACACTCTCCTTCCCCACACCCCCTCTCCTCCACCCTCAGGGCACTGCACACTCTCCTTCCCCACACCCCCTCTCCTCCACCCTCAGTGCACTGCACACTCTCCTTCCCCACACCCCCTCTCCTCCACCCTCAGGGCACTGCACACCCTCCTTCCCCACACCCCTCTGCTCCACCCTCAGTGCACTGCACACTCTCCTTCCCCACACCCCCTCTCCTCCACCCTCAGTGCACTGCACACCCTCCTTCCCCACACCCCTCTGCTCCACCCTCAGTGCACTGCACACTCTCCTTCCCCACACCCCCTCTCCTCCATCCTCAGTGCACTGCACACTCTCCTTCCCCACACCCCCTCTCCTCCACCCTCAGGGCACTGCACACTCTCCTTCCCCACCCTCCCTCTCCTCCACCCTCAGTGCACTGCACACTCTCCTTCCCCACCCTCCCTCTCCTCCACCCTCAGTGCACTGCACACTCTCCTTCTTCACACCACTCTCCTCCACCCTCAGTGCACTGCGCACTCTCCTTCCCCACACTCCCTCTCCTCCACCCTCAGTGCACTGCACACTCTCCTTCCCCACACCCCTCTCCTCCACCCTCAGTGCAATGCACACTCTCCTTCCCCACCCTCCCTCTCCTCCACCCTCAGTGCACTGCACACTCTCCCTCCCCACCCTCCCTCTCCTCCACCCTCAGTGCACTGCACACTCTCCTTCCCCACCCTCCCTCTCCTCCACCCTCAGTGCACTGCACACTCTCCTTCCCCACACTCCCTCTCCTCCACCCTCAGTGCACTGCACACTCTCCTTCCCCACACCCCCTCTCCTCCACACTCAGTGCACTGCACACTCTCCCTCCCCACCCTCCCTCTCCTCCACCCTCAGTGCACTGCACACTCTCCTTCCCCACCCTCCCTCTCCTCCACCCTCAGTGCACTGCACACTCTCCTTCCCCACACCCCCTCTCCTCCACCCTCAGGGCACTGCACACCCTCCTTCCCCACACCCCTCTCCTCCACCCTCAGTGCACTGCACACTCTCCTTCCCCACACCCCCTCTCCTCCACCCTCAGTCCACTGCACACTCTCCTTCCCCACACCCCCTCTCCTCCACCCTCAGGGCACTGCACACCCTCCTTCCCCACACCCCTCTGCTCCACCCTCAGTGCACTGCACACTCTCCTTCCCCACACCCCCTCTCCTCCATCCTCAGTGCACTGCACACTCTCCTTCCCCACACCCCCTCTCCTCCACCCTCAGGGCACTGCACACTCTCCTTCCCCACACCCCCTCTCCTCCACCCTCAGTGCACTGCACACTCTCCTTCCCCACACCCCCTCTCCTCCACCCTCAGGGCACTGCACACCCTCCTTCCCCACACCCCTCTGCTCCACCCTCAGTGCACTGCACACTCTCCTTCCCCACACCCCCTCTCCTCCACCCTCAGTGCACTGCACACTCTCCTTCCCCACACCCCCTCTCCTCCACCCTCAGTGCACTGCACACTCTCCTTCCCCACACCCCCTCTCCTCCACCCTTTGTGCGCTGCACACTCTCCTTTCCCACACTCCACCTCCTCCACCCTCAGTGCACTGCACACTCTCCTTCCCCACACCCCTCTCCTCCACCCTCAGTGCACTGCACACTCTCCTTCCCCACACCCCCTCTCTTCCACCCTCAGTGCACTGCACACTCTCCTTTCCCACACTCCACCTCCTCCACCCTCAGTGCACTGCACACTCTCCTTCCCCACACCCCCTCTCCTCCACCCTCAGTGCACTGCACACTCTCCTTTCCCACACTCCACCTCCTCCACCCTCAGTGCACTGCACATTCTCCTTCCCCACACCCCCTCTCCTCCACCCTCAGTGCACTGCACACTCTCCTTTCCCACACTCCACCTCCTCCACCCTCAGTGCACTGTGCACTCTCCTTCCCCTAGCCCCCTCTGCTGCACCGTTAAGCACACTGCACACTGGCCCACCTCACAGTGGGTGTCATCATTCTTCCATAACTATTGGAAGCACTGCATTGTCAAAGCACGTGCCGAACTAGGAAGGTGAGCCCCTTGATGCAGGTGTAGCTGGCCTACCATGAAATCCCCCCACAGTGCTGTTTTCTGTGTCACCATCAATCCAATTCACCAGGTCAGCACACAGAAAGAACTCGGTACCCATCCCATCCCATCCCTCCTCCATGTCCCCATCTCTCCCAGTGTGGCTGAGGACAGGTGGAAGGAGCCTATTCCCAGCCACCCTTACCAGTCCACCATGTGTCTCTCTGACATTGCCTACCAGCAGGCGCGGCAGTGCAGCCTTTGAGGCTGGGTGGCTTTCACTTCATTTACCACATGGTGGACTGCATTGAGACAGCATTTCTCTGCCTGCCTGGATCCTGGTCCATCGTATGAATGTCCCCCACTAGTTTTCGTGTTCATAAATACAGGTTTGGAAACATCCTGCCCTAAGCATTCATGGACGGGGCTCTGCAGTGAGGTCAGAGGAGCATGGAGAAATGGTAGCTTTGTGATGGCCTGTTATCCTCCAGACACCCAGCACCCATGTCTTAGCATTTCTGAGTGTCTGCTACAAGCACTATCCTGAAGAGGGCAGGCACGTGGCAGGGCGTCTCCCTGGGAGTGACCTGTCTGCCATGTTCCAGGAGGATAGGTGCTGGAGGGGTGCCCGTGGGCACATGGCTGTCCTGGAAGCTAGCGGTGGCATGTGTAGGCAGGAGGGCTGTATCCAGAGTACTTTTTGCTGACATCCATATGGAGACTTTCCATTGGAGTGGTCTGCACAAATACACAGCCGCAGGTGCTCCCCACTGTTTAGTGGCTCCCCGTGTGGCCCTGAGGAGCCACTTCTCCCTTGGGAAGGGTCCAGCAGGTCAGGGACCCAGGACCACTTAGAAGCAAAGACTGTCCTGTTCGGGGCATACCTGTGGAGATTCTGTTGTGTGAGGGTGCCCTCATGTACTGGCACTGCTCTCTTTACCAGAGCAGCAGGGGGTTATGGGACAGGCAGGTCTCTGATGGGCCCCATAGCCTCTGCTCAGGGAGTGTCCATGCTGGGAGCTTAGAGACAGAAAAGCTGGGGGTGAAGCTGGAGGGCAGTGCCAAGGCCGGCATTTCCCTCTCTGCTGGCTGGGCCTGGTGCTGTCGCTCAGCGTGACTATAAAAGCCAGGATGCAGTGTGCTCTCCGAGGTGTGTAAACAGGAGTGTTTGAATGCAGTCCAGTAGTTGTCAGCAAGGGTATTATTTTGGTAACAAGGAAGATGAGCTGTCCCCCTTTCTGTGACTGGTGTCACATCACAATGCCACCATGCACAGCCAGGCAGTGGTGAATAGAAGCGGGTCCCTGTGCAGGTGGCCCGGTTGGGCTGCCTGTGTGAGAACCACCACAGTATTCCCAGTGTGAATGCAGAGACTCCAGATTCCAAGGAGAAGCCAGGTGTGGGGCGCTTCCCATCTGAGAGCACTGGTCGACAGAAGACACACCGAAGCTGGCAGGAATTCCAGAGGAACCCACGTGGGGCGGAGGCCACCGGGGATGGACCTGAGTGGCATCCTTGCTTGTGTGTGGGGCCCCATTGCTCTAAGCATCCAGGAGCTCAGAAAAGCCAAAGCTGCTTTTCTGCGAGCAGATCTGGACAGCACCTTGGGACACAAGGGCGGCCTTAGGTGTGTCTCCCTGGGGTCCCGGTGAGCCAGCGCAGGACGCGTGGCCTTTGTGTTTCCCATGCACACCACAATGCCTGGCTCACCCTGCCGAGTTCTGTGATTGAAATTCATTGCCAAATTTATTGAGAAATTAATGAGAAAAGCTGCAAAGTATTGACTTTGAGAGGAAAACACAACTCATCTTGAATGAGGAGGAAAATGCAGCAATAATTTAGCCACTATTGATTTGGCCCTGTCCATGTATTGATCTTCATTTTACAATATTAATTTGCACCAGCAATCGGCTGCAAAGGGAACCAATTTCATTTCGCGGCCGCATTAATGCGTAAAGCATTAGGTGCTCTTAAGAAGGGAGGGGGTGATTGCATGTTGGTCGGGCAGGTAGAATTTTTTTTCCTATTTTTTACTTGTTACTGAAATAGACTAAGAATTAATTTTTTGTTGGACAAAATATGAAAGCAAAAGCCCATCTAAAATGTGGCCCTCCTCTCCTGCCCGGCCGCTTTTCCTCTGCGCCAGGGGCGGCTAGCTGCCTCTGACTCCACCACCTCTCATCATGATGCCCGGATCAGTTCAAAGTTCATGAAATTTCTATGAGCATTGATCTCGCCCCATTGATTTTTTTTTTTGCAGCAGATCTTTGAAATTTTAATTTCCCAAGCATCTGAATTTCTTATAGATGAAATGCGCTTGGAGAGACAGTTGATGATAAAGTGGGGAACTTAGCATCATTTTAAAGCCGAAAAAAGGGGAGAGAAAACAGGCATTTGCAGACTTTCATGTTTTTGAGGCGGAAGGATGGAGATGCTCTGGTGGGGGTGGTAGGGGAAAGAATTTGCAGGGGGAGCTAAATATCAATTTTGTCTTTTGAGGCCACACATTTTTAATGTAACTTTTTATACAGTCATTTTGGAAAGAAAAGCTATCTGGAGAAACAGCAGGCAGAGCCACATTCTTCACCATGCAATCATTTGCTCACAGCAGTCTTTATCACCTGGTCAAGTTCACCTAGTTACTTATCAGTGGGACATTTAATAACCTCGAGGTGATATAATTGCTATTGGCATTTTCCCCCCTGGATTCAGCTGGTTAATGTGTAAACTACTTGTCAGCAAATAGCACTTTGTCACTGAAATCACCACCACCCTCTAGAGGAATGTCTTTGTATTGAGCAATTTAATTTTACTTTATTTAATTTTTACACATTACAACCTGTGTTCATTCAGGCACACTGACGGCTCGCAGTCTGCTGGGGCAGGGTCTAGATATCCCTGTTAGTAAAACATACTATATCTTATTTAACAAACCCATTGCTTTCATTGAAGCACATTCTTGTCCCTCGGAAAAGGAACTACAGATGTTCTTATGTAGTTATGTTGCTAATGTGAAAAACTGCCTCATTATGAGGATCTGTTTGTAGCAAGAAAATTACTGCATTATGACAAATGCCTGATTGGGAAGTTACAGGAAGATAATCATTATTGAAATGAAACTGGAGCTCACGTAATAGCTGCAGCCAGCAGCTGGAATGAGGCAAATGAATGTCTTCCTGTTGTTGTGGTTGCAGGAGTCAGGGTTTTCAGGCAGGAGGAGAATTTGTGCTGCACCAAAAACTCCTCCCTGCTCTGCGTCCTGGTCTCTGGCTTCGGTAATCAGGAAGCCCTAGAGCAGCTATCCCGCAGTCCTACAAGGTGCTCCACTGCTTGCGGGGCCCAGGCCTCCCTTGCAGGGCGGGGCTGGCCACAGTCAAGCCTTGTCACTCGGGCTTGTCCTTCCTGTCTGTAGACAAGGCTGCCCGCCCTCCGCCCCCAGCCTCCTGTGGCCCGTGGGAGTGGTTTTCCATGGCTGGCGAGTGCCCATCCCCAGCACTGGGCATGCAGTAGCTGCTTAGGGAATATTGAGTGAGCTCCTTGGGCCAGTTCCTTTCTTTGAGAGTTGACCCACAGTTAGCCTATCTTCCACTCCGAAATGCCTTCCCTCTTCTGTCAACTCTGTGGTCTCGTCTTCTTGCTGCATCGAACGAGGTGCACCAGTTAATGGACTTGTTGTTCAGGCCTGATAAGACAGTCGTTTACATTTACATTTGGGGGTGCAGAAGAGCAGCATAGGACTCCAGGCAGGGCCTGATGACAAAGACAGTTCAGCCATCAACATGAGAACACCCAAGTATGGGTGTCACCGGAAAGAAAACCCCACTGGTTGGTGCCCACTGGTACGTTTCTAATTGTGGCAGGCCGGCTAGAGCTGCTCTGGCCCCAGCTGCAGCTCAAAGCGCAATGCCATTTTCCACTGCCACATTAGCTCTGGCAATCCCAACTTGAGCCGACATCACAGACCGTTAAAATTTTATCAATTGCAGTATGATTAATCCCCCAGTACGCAGGCATGACTTAAATATTTAGAATGCTTCTTCTGTTATGACTTTAATGCTTGTAAAGTAACAAGATTAACTCCAATACACTCAAATATATTTAAATACGAATCCTTCCTGAGCTGCAGGCTATGCAGCCTGCAGACCCATGGCGTCTATGTGGTCGTGTCAGGCTCCATTTGTATGACCCACGCTGGACACATCTGGCCCTTCACCGGCCACACAACTGCTCGCTTCATTTGGCATGGAATGTGATTCCCGGCTATTCCAGCTTCTGATTCATTCAGGTTTTATTGCTGTGTGATTTTCTTATTCTAAAATAAAAGCTTTCCAACAAAAATTACTATGCATTAGGCCGCACTAGTCTACTCAAATGGATATTAATACAGTTTATCTCTAAAAGGACGAATAATGTATTTGAAACAGATAAAAGGCCTTCCACTAAATGAGGAATGTTAATATCTTATGGCACGGTTAATAAAGAGATATTTCACAGGGGAGATTTGTTTTATGACTTTTGATACAACAGCCTTGTAATCTGACATATCTTAAATGATATAATTTCACACATGCATTCATCTCTTACATGCAACCACCCATCTTAGCAAAATTTGAATTCAAGACAAATAATGGGCACTAATTACTCCTGTGTGTGTGTGTGTGTGTGTGTGTGTGTGTGTGTGTGTGTGTGTGTGGATTTATTATAAAGCTTTTCCTCCCAGATATAGAAGTGAAAATTCCATGCAGAGAAGTTGGAAGCTTACAATACAATTTTGAGAAAATGTATTGTTTTTTTCCCCCTTCAGCAGAAAATAACATTTGTTTTTGTTGTGTTTAAGGCAGAGTTTAAATTAATTTAACCCAGTGACACATGTTTGGAGACTAAGCATGCTGCTAAATAATTCCTTGGAATAAATTGCTCGGGAACCAAGTACATTAATTTACAGCCCTCCTGATGCTGACAGACGTGGGGGGAAGGACCAACAAATATTAACATAAAACAAATTTGCTTTCTTCTTCTTCATATTTCTTCTTCATCCTTGACTTGGGCTCACCCAAGGCTCCTTCTCTAATTATCCACGAGGTCAGTAAGCAAAATTGGGAAGAAGCTGGGAGATCAATACAAATTATCCATGAGCAAACCAGTGCTGACAGTTTGAATTGCAGCATATGTTTACCCAAAATCAGGCAATTTATCTTAATATCAGCAAAGTAATGCAGTGCAGGTGAAAGGTCAGGCAATCTCTCCCCCTCATAATTACCCAGTTCTAAAACAGGAAAGTGGTATTGATTGGCCTGGCTCGGGGCTCTGTGACTGGACGGACCAGCGCCTTGCCCTGGCTCGGCTGGGCTCTCAGCTGTACAAGCGACAACACGGAGGGCTGATTTGATGTGTGGGAAAGCCCTGTGCCTTCTCCTCTAGTGGCAGAATCTGCCTCTGAGGCCTTGGCAAGTCCTCACTCCACCCAGCACAGGGTGAGCGTGGGCTCTGTGTGGCTTGGAGGGCTGTGGGCCAGACGAGCCACCTTGGCTGATTTCTCTAGGAAGCTGCTTCTGGAGGCTGACCCCCCTGGCACAGAGCCAGGGGAGCCTGGCAGGACTGTGCCCCCATGTCAGCCACTGTACCTGACACCAAGCAGCGGGCAGTGCTTTATAATTTTCTAAGGTAGCCAGGTCCCTGGAGCCCCAGCCCTCTGGCTGAGACGGCCCGGGCCTGGTGAGGAGCTGTCCAGATGCACGCACGTGGAGCGTCGCTGGTGTGCCCTGCTCATCCATCAGCGCTCGTGGGCTGAGTGGAAAGGTGAAAGGTGCCCTGTACTTATGCTGTGTTAAGGTATCTGTGGTTCTAGACGAAGAGTAGCAATTCAACTGAAACGTTGGAGAATGTCTCTGCCAGAGTGACTGTGTGGTTATTACAACTCATAAAGCTTCTGAAAGCTTGCATTAAAGCGTCTATCACCTGTCAGGGGCATTTGCATGAAATCAATAATGGCCGCCCATCTATCTTTTCTGATCACCTTTCATCAGGCCGATTCATTAAGTCAAACAGTCTTGGTGATTAGCTGGGAGAGAGGAGGAACCTGACATGTTCAGAATGCACGGTGCCCACCTTGTCTCTTCTCGGATCCAGAAACACAACACTGTCCCACCTTTCCTTTCTTTCCTTTGGGACCAAGTTGCCTGGTGAGGCTGGAGAAGCCGCCCACCCACCCCATGCCCAGATTGCACTCTTGCCTGACGCCCTTGCCCAGGCGGAGACATGACAAATTGTCCCCCAAGTCAACGCTGACAGCTTCTGATGATTAATGGTCTGATTATGAAGTGGTTTTACACATATAGAATTTACATCACAGAGAGTTAGAAATTTTGCAGTGTCACATACGCTGAGGCATTTTGAAGAGCTTTGCTATTTGCAAAGGAAAAAAAGAGGGCCAAATCCCAGCAAAAGCCATGTCATGTAAAATCAATACATCGGATCAATGCTTTATTAACAAGAAAATGTCTTACTTCACATTCCTGTGCGGACCTTTGTCTCCGGGATGTATGATGGAATGTCAAATCATATTGTGGTCCTCAACTTTCGGGCATATTATTGAGTGTACGTGTGAGGTGCCCTGCATTGCTTACAAGACACGCCAGCAGCCCGGCACTCGAGGATAACGGCGACCAATTATTGTGGAGAACACTTTCAAAGGCAGACTCTAACCTTCTTCCTCGGGAGCCCAGCCTTTGTCTTCCCTCGCACTCCACAGACCTGCTGAGTTGGGTGGTGTTAATCACCAAATTACTAATGAATGATGGCCCAAATTGCGGGCGGAGAAATGAATAGATGGCGGCAGGTCTTATTAGTCTCCGAAAACCTCCTGATTTATGTCGTGCCCTGCATCGTAGAGTTACTCCATGGAAAACGATACCTACATCAAGAAGTAATGTACTCTAATAAGTATTTTCATCTTAACGCGTGTCCCCGGGCCTCCGGGCTCAGTTTTTGTTGGAGTCAGGCAGAGCCATAATAAAGCCCGATGGCTTCTTATAAAGCTTGTTAAACACAGTGTGTGCAGTCGGACGGAGTCCTGGCCGTGATTCATGCACTGTACACAGCGCATGTGCCTCTGATTTATGGCCACGCACAGTTCATAGTCAAAATTACAATTTGAGGGATAAAAAGATTAATTACTATTTGTGGCCGGCAATTTCGTGGGGCTGGTGGATTGCGGCTGTAGAATGATCGTGCTCTACATCAGTTTGTAGTCAACCATTCACAGATTATTAAAGCTTTGCAAGAATAAGTGCTCTTCCTGCCTGGTCTGTGCTCAGGCAATATGCTAGACAAAAAAGGACCACAGGGATAAATCTGAGGCTAGCAATAGCCAGACATATGTCATAATTGCCAGCTTCCCATAAATTCCTGGCCAGTGTGGAAGGCACAGTGTGAGGCAGGCGTCACACCACCACAGTGGTGATTGCTGTAGATGGCCCCAAGACCTGCCACTTTGTGACTGCTCCGCCATTTTTACAATACATTGAGTCACCCTTTGACTTTGTTCCAGTCTAATTATAGATTAGAAATAATCATTGCATTTATGTGCAAAAGAAAGAGGGAAGCCACTTTCCTAAGCTAGACCTAGCACCTAGGGGTGCTTGCCTTGGACTTGGGAGGAGAGGCACACATGCGTGTGGAAGCATGCAGTGAGCACATGATGGATGGGTGACATACAGTGATTAACCTGATCTCTGTGTCTGTGTCCTGTTACAGCCCTTAATGAACCAACCATAGACTACGGCTTCCAGAGGTTGCAGAAGGTGATTCCCAGACATCCGGGCGATCCCGAAAGGTTACCCAAGGTCAGTAAAAGAGCACATGGAGCCCTGTGTGGGTGTGGCCACTGCCAGGCTGGTTGTGGTGTTGGGGGAGGGTTGGGGGAGGGGGATGGTAGACACTCTGTGCCCACAGCTATACCAACAGGTACACAGGGCTAGGGGCACCCAGCCTGGGCCTGGCCACTATGAAGGATGGCGGAGGCTAGGCCAGAGAGGTACAAGGCTCTTGTTTCCCACTGCTTCTCTGAAGGAGAAAGAATGGCTTTTCTGATAACAAATATTTTGGATTCTGCAAGGGGGACCTAAACTTCCACGTAATGAAATAGTTCAATTAAACGTTTTCCACTCCAGTAGCCTGTGCTGATTCCCATCTAAGCAGCCTCAGTCTGATCTGTGATTACTTGACTCTTGTTTTCCTTTCATTTTCTAAAGCTCGATTCAGTTTAATCTTTTGTTTACAAAGCTTTTGTTATAAGTCCCTGACTTAGCAGGCTAACAAATGAAGTCCACATATTAATATCTAGGGGACTTTTCATTTAAATTCAGCAAAGACAAAAGCTGCCCCGGTTGTTTATGCACGCGCCACATATCACAGAAATTCCATTTTGATGTAT
>NC_143523.1:2511618-2626618 GCF_031878675.1 Megascapheus bottae
CGGCACACAGCGGCATGATGGGCGTGAACTCCTTCAGCAGCCAGCTAGCCGTCAACGTGTCAGAGACGTCCCAGGCCAGTGACCAAGGTAGGCTCCCCACGGCGCCTGCTCCAGGCGGGAAGGCCTTAGCTGCAGAGGAAGTACTGGACCCAGCCGGGAAGGCGGGTCGGACCTGGCGTGGCCGGTTCTTCCTGGAAAGGCAGACCTGGCTGCACATCCCCCAGCCACGACTGGCAGGGCCGTCCCTCAGGTGGCCCGTAGCTTATCTGGAAGCGACTCTGCATTCCTTCAAAGACTAGGTGGTGATGCAGGGAGCTGGGAGGTGTCTTTCTGGACCCCATTCCAGGGCGGAGTTTGGGGTCTTAGTCTTGAGTGAAGCAGTGGAGAGGACAGCCCCTCACCCACCCTGTCCAGTCCTTTAGCTCAGTGACCTGTGCCCGCCAAGGTCACCATCCTTACAACCAGGCTTTGAGTCTGTTCCTTCATAAAAAGTCACATGCGACCATCTCTGAGCTCTGTGCTGAACCTCACTTTCGCTCCCATGTCCCCACACTGTGTCTCACTCCTGCTCGCGGGAATAGCCATAGCGATGAAGAACCCCTGAAGGCCACAAACAAGCTCCCCTTGTCAGCCATGGCAGTCGAGGATGTGCAGAAGCTAAGTTCCCAGAGTCGGGGGGAGGGGCAGGCAGGAATCCAGGCTGTTGGCAATTGCTTCTAAAGAGACCTGTGGAAGGAACTGGCCGTTAGATGGACTCGCGCTTTGGCCAGCTGTGGAAGCCCGCAGAGACCGCCAAGGGCTCACGGGCGAGGCCGTGTGCTCAGGTTGGTGCGATGAGTTTGTCTGAGCTTGGCCGAGGCGGTAGGCTGAGAGGAAGCCTGAGGTCAACTAGCAATGTTTAGTATATGGTAGAGATTCTCGGGGAACCCCCCCCCCAAGTGTCTGTCGCTGATAATAACGCTATTTTTGGCCGGGGGGGGATTTTAACAGTCGGCTACAGTCGCAATACAAGCAGCGTGTCCCCGCGAGGCTACGTGCCCAGCAGTACTCCCCAGCAGTCCAATTACAACACAGTGAGCACTAGCATGAATGGATATGGAAGTGGCGCCATGGCCAATCTAGGGGTCCCTGGCTCGCCTGGATTTCTTAATGGCTCCTCCGCTAACTCTCCCTACGGCAGTAAGTGTCTGTTTTTGTCACACGTCATCACGCAGATTCATATTCACTGCAAAGTCGAGTGTGTGCCTTGCTTGGATGTTCTGTGGTGTGAGCTACTGGATTAAAGGAAGGGTGGCCCCAGAGGCTGGGCGCCCCAGACGGGCCCCGGGCCGTCCCCTTGGCAACCCAAACCCACCCGAGCCACACGGGGGCCTCCACTGGAAGGGAAGAGCGTTTGCCTGATGCCCAGAGTGGCCCAGCCAGAAGCATGTCGTGTCTTGTTTGTGGCCCCGCCCCTCGCCAGGCGAGGCCCTCTGCCCACGCCGTGGTGCTGGCCACGGCCCCGCGCGTGCTGACCGTGTTTGCTTTGTTGCAGTAGTGCCGTCCAGCCCCACCATGGCAGCCTCTTCGGTCACCCTCCCTTCAAACTGTAGCAGCACACACGGCATTTTCTCATTCTCACCTGCCAATGTCATCTCCGCAGTGAAACAGAAGAGCGCCTTTGCGCCTGTGGTCCGGCCCCAAGCCTCGCCTCCCCCCTCCTGCACCAGCGCCAACGGGAACGGACTGCAAGGTGAGGGCAGCGAGGGCCCTTCCAGCACCTGCTCGGTCTCCCTGCAGGCTCGCAGCATTGCATGCGCTCCACAGGGCACAGCTGCCCACCCTGAAATCCCTGGACAGGACACCCGGTCCTCGAGCCCCAGCAAGTGCCACAGGCTGCCTTGTGCTCTTTGCCCAGCTCATCCTTTCTCCATGACCAAGTGCCCTGGACCCCAGAAGGTGGGGGGCCTCCTGTGGGAATGAACAGGGTTCTGATGAATTAAGGCCAGGCTCTGTCCAGCCCTGCCCAGGGTGGGGTGGGGGCCCCAGCGGTATCCCACTGGTGGCCTCTTCCTTCAGGAGGCAGTTCAGACAGCCTCGGGTCAGGATGGTGGGGCCCCGTGCCCTGGAGAGTCCAGGGGGATCCTGTCCTAGATTCTGCCCCTGTCCCTAGACACAGTCTCCTCAGCCTCACCCAGCGTGGCGTCTGCAAGGCTCTGATGTCCCGAAACCCGCCCAGGCGCTCTGCGCCATGGCGCTCTGTGCCGTGCTGGTTGGGGCACAGCCTGTCTCTGGACAGGACTTCGGGTTTTAAGGAACATTTGTTTTTTGAATGATCACTTTGAACCCAGAGTGGGAAGGGTGGCCCCAGGGCCAGGAGGCCCCATCTGGACACAGATTTCCATGGACAGGGCTGTGTGGAGTGGGCCCAGGCTGGCCGGTGCCCGCCCCTCCTCGTGAGTGTGAGAATGGCCTTGTGACGCAGTGGCCCACAGGCACCGGAAGTAAATGGCCATGGTCTGGCCTCTTACAGACACCGCCTTTGGTATATGCTCTTCCCAGTGAAAGTCAAATCCAGTTTCTCCTTTAAAACCATGACTCCATTGAACCAGTATTTACTGAGCGCCTACTATGTGCCAGGCTCTCTGCTGGGTGCTGAGGACGTAGCCGTGGAGAAGACAAACTGGCCCTTTTGTGAAGTCGGTGGCATATTTCACTTTGATGAACTAATGCTCAAAAAAGGAACTGGAAAGGTATCAGTGATTTGCACTAATAATTGTCTTCACAACATCTGTCAGTGTCTGAGGGGTCTCCCAGGCCCCAGGCACTGCTGACCGGCCTCGGAGCTGCTGGTGGGCTCCAGGCGGGCGCTGCTTTTCAGGCAGGCAGTGAGGGGCCAGGTGTCTGAGGACACGGCATTAAGGCGGGCAAGGTGGTACCCCACGAGTGGTGTGTACACACGGGCCTTCCAAACCATAAAGCTGTAACGGTGAGTCGGAGATAAATTAATATTGTTGAAATTAATGGACTGGGAAATTGAAGCTCACATCAGTACATGAACAAATGTATTAATATGTTATACATAAATTAATGAGGATGATCATTCTGACAAAAATTAAACAACACTAGAGTTAAAAAGATTTTAAATTCCAGTCGTACCAGGAGTTCACACCAAAGCTCTGGTGGTGGCACTTGGTATTTAGTGCAAGTTCCTCCAGGTCTGAGAAGAAAGCGAGCTGGGCCCGGGGATTCCGGAGCGGGCTGTGAGCAGCTCGTGTCTCAGAACCCCTGACTCACCCTTACGCTCCCCACGCGCCCATCGGCGCCAGGTCAGAGCAGGGCCGGAGGCAGCGGGGGAAGCAAGCGAGGCCAGTCTTCATGGAGCGAGGCCTTTGGGCTGGCTCCAGCCAGAATCCAGCAGGTTAAAGGGCAGCTCCTCCAGACCTGGGTCTCTCTGGAGGAGCGCGGAGCTAGGTCTGAAGCAGCCACCCTCCCCTCGCACACGTGTGGCCACAGCCTTTCCCTGCTGCAGAGGCTCTGAGGAGGGCTGCAGGGTGAGAGGCCCCCGGGCCTCTGGGGCCCACTGCCCCAGGAGGCAGACACCTGAGGCTGGCCAGGCAAGAGCCCAAGAGCCCCACCTCAGGAGGGCAAGCCGGGCCCCGGGGAGCGAGTGCAGGGTGGCCCGCCGCCGTAACCCAGCTCTCCCTTCTCTCTTGCAGCTATGTCTGGGCTGGTAGTCCCGCCCATGTGAGCGGCTCATTTACCTTCCCAGCACCCAGCAAGAACGGACTTCAGGGGACACACGTAGTGTGTTAAGACATGTGCTGATGGAGACAGTATCTTCCAACCGTCAGCAGCAGCGGAGATGCTACAAAAGACTTTGTTTAAAGATTTTATTTAAACTATTAAGAATCAACATGCAAACAGCCTAACTTCTTCACGAACAATTCCATTTTATTGACTGAACTTTTCTCATATTTTCACATTTCTCAGTCCTGAAGAATAAGGAAAACAAAGCGACGCCTATTTTGTATAAAGTTTCTGACTCCGTCTTGGCTGTCTAGTACGTGCGTGCTACTCGTGTGGGGAGAAACTTCGTGAATGCACCATTTTAATGACCATGAAAAACACTGAGGAAAATGCCTCCAGACATTTTTCTGTACTCATACTTAGATTCACAATGGTTGTGTATCTCTATAATGTGAAATATTTTTTTGTGGTGAAACTAGGGGCCAAGGAGGTATGAGCCATCAAACTGGAACAAAGGATGAGAGAGTCTAGGGGGCAGGGAGGGAGGGCGTCTCATTGCTTAACTTCATCTTAATGAAATGAAACTTTGTAACTTATTGTAGTTAGAAATCGTAACTTTGATATTGAATCTCTTGCCTTCAACAAGCACACTGACAGAGAAAAGATGCTACTGTCTGTTGGTTCCAATATTCTCCCACTGCTAAGAGCTTCCTGTACGCCAGTGCGATCTGCCACATTTTTTCAATTTTTGCTAGCACTGTATACTATTGCATTCTTAGGCTACTGTGAGGTCTATGTTTCTTGTACCAGAAATTGTCCTTTTGACTTCTAGATCCTTCTTCCCTAATGTGTTTTGTATGTGGTTATAAAATTGTAGACTTTTGTGATTTTGCCAAAGTTGTAGCTAAATATTTATACACTTGTCTTGAATTTTTTTCAGATCCACTTAAATATTTAGAAAAATGAGTTTTATTCCTTATGTGTCCTGTAAGGGATAAAACGGTCTTCACCCAACACTTAACTTTTCCATGAACACTTACAGTTGCTTAAAGGACTTTACTTTGTAACATATCGATTATAAATATTGTATTTATCTTTGAAATTTTGTACATTGGTTTACCCACCTTTTTCTTTTCCTTGTCTGAATTGGTTTTTTGGGCATGTCTCAGTGTTGGGACACTGGGAAATGCAGAAGCCAAGAACTGTCTTCTGATCTGTCTCGTTCAGATGAACCATTGTCCTTACATTTCAGGTGTACTTGCAATATTTGTTTAGCCTTTGCATCCCCCTTTTTTTTATTGTGAGGAAAAGTCAAATTCATTGTTTATTTTTATATTATTTTTAAGTTATCTGAACAAATACTTTTGAGAAAAAAAATGTTTGTTGTATAGTCAGAAGAACACGGTGCCACCGGCTGTGACAAATCTTAGTAGATTCCGTGCATGATGTGAAACGGCCGAGGAGAGGCTACACCGTCTGGGGCTGTGTCCTTATTTTATATATTTTTTATTTGTCCTTTTGTTTTTGTTTTTGTTTTTGTAGAATGTAAAAAGTCATTTTAGCTGCCAGCCATGACTTTGCCACATAGCTGAACTTGTTTACTGGAAAAATTCAGAGGCCTAAAGTTTAAAATAAAATTTACTTCCAATGTTTTAATTAAAATGTTTGCCACATTAACTTCTCCGATGCCTTAAAAGCGGACTTCTTTGAAGAACTTCTGTGCTATTTTATCACAGACTCACACTACGGTCATTGAAGAATATTTCATTTGGAGACTTATGATGTAAAATGTACACACACACACACACACACACACACACAGAAGCACAAACCTCCTTTCCGGGTCTGTCTCTGCTGCTTCCCGAATCTGCTCGGGTCCACCTTGGATCCTGAGATTTCAGGGGAACCCTAAATCACTGCTGGCTTTTACTATGAGTTTTTTTCCTTTTTTACCAATCCGTGTTTCTGTGGTCAGATCGAGCAGCAGCACTGTCTGAGTTCCGCACGCGGTGATGACCTCCTTCAGACACTGTGCCTGTTAGTGCCAAACCACAGCGAGACTCAAAGGGTCGGAGTTTTGCCTTTTGCATTGAATGCTTTCCAATCTCAGCAAGCATTTTGCAACCTGCAGCAGAAATCAGATTTTAAAAAGAAAAGGAGGGATTTTAAAAAACAAAACTTTTTTTTTTTTTTAGCAAAAAATGTACGACTTAGAAAATTCTCATTTAAGAAACTCAGTAAAAACAAACACAGAATGTCCTGGCGGTCAGCTGGTCACACTCGGGCACTGTGACGGCTGACAAGTCTTAGCTACGTGGAAAAGCCTGAGAAGTCACTTTGGAACTAAATTGCCTCCTTTTTATTTTGTCTCAGTGAGGGGTTGAGGGGAAGCAGGAGCGTGTGCCGAGCCAAGACCACCAGGCAGTCCTGGGTGCGCCCTGTTGTCGTAGCTCCACTTGTCAACGCCGTCATCGCTTTACGTCTCACTTCCACGGTAGATTTTGCTGTCAAAGACCCTACAATAAGATTGTTTTATCTGTACATTTTTCAGATATTTAACTGTATAAAATGTTCATTTTACACAATATTTAATTAAAGTATTTCTTGTCTGTGAATTTCACTTTTGGTAATCTTCTCTGTTTTGATTATTAAAATGACTAAACTGACGCGAGAGTTCCGCTGGAGGTTTTTTTCTCCACCCGGGGCTCCCGAGCTGGGTCGTGGCCCGTATTCCATGTACACTACGTAACCCGTGAACTGTGTGGCCTGTGGCAGGCAGGGGAGAAGGAAGGGGAGGCATGGTCTGAGAAGCATTGTATTTCTAACCAGACTTCTGGAATTGTAATCCCTTTGCACCACTCCTTAGAGATAACAACAGCAAATTCAGACATCCCTTGAAGCTCCTGCCGTGGCTGTAGGGGTCCCAGGGCCGTAGCTTGGGCAGCTGGGACCAGCGAGCGCAGTCTGGCCCTGCAGCCTGCCTCTCGGCTGTGCTGTGTGTCAGCACACGGGTCCTCGACCACCAGGACCCCAGCTCTCGTTGGACTTCGCAGGTCACCTGGGCATGGGGTCCCCAGCTCCTCTTGGGCACTGGCACATTTGCTGCCTCTCTCTCCATCCCTGTGCTCTACGTGGCCAGAACCCGCCGGGCGAGCACATCCTATCACGGGTGGCAAGCAGACACCTGCACAAGGGTGCTGGGGCTGGCTGGGGTGGACTGCAGCGACCCCTTTCTGCCACCCACCTGTCCCTGTCCGTACCTAGCCCTGGGCCATGCCCTACACAAGCTGGTCCACGCTGCACGTTCTGATTTTCCCAGCTCTTGCCAGTCTCCCCGGCTCAATTCCATTTTACTTGGTGTTTTCGTGTTCTCAATGGCAGCCTGGTTTGCATGTTTTGGCTTGCAGCTTTATAACACATCCATACAAGTGTGATCTAAATTAGTACTCACAAATGTCATCTTAATTACTCGTTCTGCTGAGCAAAACAGGAAACAATTATTCAAAACACAAAGAAACTCATGAATACGTCTTTCCTCCAGTCAGTGACAGTCAGGGTCCACCCTTAAAGAGACAGTGGAGAAAGAAGCCGGGAGGAAGGAACAAGCCCACCTGGCACCCTCCCTCCCCCCACCCCGCTCCATCCCAAGTCAGGGGCCAGTGTTACCCCCCAGTCCCCCCCAATCCTCCACCATCCTCCCTAGCAGCAGGAGGGAATGCCACTCCTTAGAGCCAAGACCCTGACACCCTGGGAGAGAGAAGGTATCTGACGTTTGGGTTTCAATCCTAAGCGAGCAGGGCATTCTCTCAAAATGTATGCCTGTTATTGTCAGGCTACCTTTTAAGGTCTTTCAAGCTTTTAAAGATTATTCAAAGCACTTGAAATGGGCTTCAATCTAATGCTTCATTTCATTGCATTAAACAGCCTAGTTAATAAAGAATCAATATATTCAAAGGGCAAGGTTATCTTTTGTCTATAAGGGGTGGTGTCATTCGGAACCTTTTATAGTTCAAATGCTGAAAAAGACCTGGTGAAATCCATACTCATCAGCCAGTCAACGAGAGCCATAAAGAGGCCGCTGAAAGGGAAGAAAGGCCGCCCTCCACGAAAAACCACTCCAGCCTTATCTCCCCTCCTCCGAGCACCCAAAGAAGTCCTCAGAAAATGTCAATTTCTCATCAAGACAAGAGGCCATGATGAGTGTTTTTTTTTTTTTTTCCCAGAGAATACATACAATTAGGAGAATGCAGAGGGGCTCTGCGGCCACACTGATTTGTGGTTTCTTCTGGCCCCAGAGCTGCGAACTCCCTCCCAACAGATAAAAAGGTTTGTTGATAACTGAAGTGTCAATATGCCAAAGAGCGAGTTTTGAATGTGAGTCCTTGTGCTTTGAGCTCGGCCGGCGATCCCAGGCCCTGATAAGGACACAGCTGCCAACAGACACCGTGGTTGGCCCTCACAATTAATGTCATGAATAAATCACACAAAAGCGTTGGGATGCTTTATACTCAGTGAGACAATCCCCTGTTTTATCCTTCAAGGATTCCTTTTATGTTGGAATAAGGTTGCTTTTAATGAAATTTAAACTCATCAGAGGAAATCAAAAACCTCCAATCAGATTACAAATTGATTTTTTGGTCATTTGTCATGTCCCCATGTAGAGCCACAGGTTTCAGCGGGAGCCAGTTGCTGTTCTGGGGCGGGAGCAAGCGTGGACATGATTCCCCCATGTCCCACTAGGCCCCTCCCCCCTCAGCCTGGGGACAGATGGGACTAGGTGCCTGTGGTGGGCTGGAGGTAGCGCTGGACCCCTGAAGATCCATACATAGGCCTCACCATGCCTACCTGAAAGTCCTCAAAGATGACAAGAGTTGGTCAGTCCGTGGGTCTCACCACTGCTCAACAGCCTGAGGACATTGCCTTTGGGGGCCTCACCGGGCCCTCTGAGTCCTCCCAGCCTGCACGGATTCAAGGACAGCCCGGGAACACAGTGGTGGGTGTCAGGCCAGTGAGCCCACTCCTCACCTCCCCACACTCTGCTGTCCTCTGCAGAGCTGCCTGCACCCCTGCTCCCCGTGCAGCAAGAGGCTGTGAGCAGGGTGTGGGGAAACTGGCCTGCTCCCACCATCATCCCATCTCCACGCGAGTCCCACACGCGAGCCCCACCCTGCTTCCGCGCAAGGCCTGGACTCCCCAGGCAGCGGAAATGCCCCCCTTCCCGCAGAGCGGCCAGCCTCGGTCCCCCAAGCCTCCTCCACACGTGTCCCCCCCCCACATGTACCCCACGGGGTGAGAGCTCTGGGTGAGGCCGCCCATCCCCAGACTCCATTGCACCCCTCTGCTGGGCAGTGGCCATCCAGCTCCTCTTTGTGGGAAGCAAAGGTCCCCTTGCCTGAGACCCAGTGTGGGTCCCGAAGTCCTCGCGTCCCTCTCGGGAGGACTGGATCCAGGATGGAAGGAAGCCAGGTGTGACTGAGGAGGAAGGGGGAGCGCCACTTCTCATTCCTTACTTTAGAAATGGAATCCCAGCTCAAGCGGTCTGCCCTGCATCCGTCCACACTGCGCACAGCCGTGCTGGCAGCGGGCCGGGGCCTGCAGGGGCCAGGCCGGGCGCTGGAGAAGAGTCCAGCGCTGCCCCGCCCTCGCCCTGCCCACTCACTCAGGATTGAGCAGCATCTAGATGGAGCAGAGGAAAGACCCTTCCGGGGGGCGGGTGGGGCAGGGAGGTTGAAGGCATCCAATCGGACCAAGACCCTAATTAGGCTGTACCCGGAAGTGGCTTTGTCCAGCACAGGTTGGCAGCCCGGGAGAGCCTCCTTCAGAACATGGCTTCTCCAGGTTTGAGTCCAATGTGAGGATTTTCTGAAGGAATTCAGGTCCTTCAAGATGCCGGGCAGAAGTGCCTTACGCTTTGCTATACATTTCCAAAGGCTTGGTCCACACCGTCCAGACAGCAGCCTTCTGCTTCTGTGGAAGGGACTGCACGCAGCGGTGGGACCCTTCCTCTCTCAGGAGAAAGCAGGACAGGAAAGATGCATGACTGCCATTACTGCCAAGGCCTGGGCTCCAGGCCTGGCGCAGTGGGAAGAGTTGGTACCCGGCCTCGGCCGAGGGGCAGCAGTTACGGGGAGGAGCTTGAGGAATCCTGGGACAGCATGGGACAGGATCCAGGCTTGCTGGCTTTGGGAACTCCACAGACTTGAGCAATTCCGATTCTCGAATGTCTCCGTCAGTATCTGCCCTCCCCTACAATCAGAAGTGGGTTCTGAGCAGGGTTTTCCTGCTGTGCAAAAAAGTGTTCTGTGGGGAGGAGGTGAGGACAGAGAGAACAAAAGGAGGAGTGACTCCGATGAAAACCCAGTCCATGCCGAGGCCACAGGCCAGAGAAACCCACGAGCACAGTTAACACAACAGGACGTGACAGGGAGCCAGGTACTTGCACGTTTGTAATCCTAGTGACCAGGAGCCTAGAATGTGAGGATCACAGTTCAAAGCCTGCCCAGGTAGGAAACTCCGGGAACCTTTCATCTCTAGTTAACCACCAGAAAACTGGAAGTGGAGCCATGGTTCAAAGTGGTAGAGTGCTAGCCTAGAGCATGAAAGCTCAGGGACAGTGCCCAGGCCCTGAGTTCAAGCCCCACAACTGACAGAGAAATAAAAAACATGACAGGATGGTAAGATAGATTCTGGCCTGGGTGAGTGGAGGGTGGTTGAGGACACACATGGCAGAAGCACTTGCTATGTACATGTGGAAAGAGAATGTGACAGTTGTTGAAATGGTTTTAACAAAGGGAGGAGGAGAGGGAGAGGAGTTTGAAAGGTTCTTTGGATGCAAGTGTGGAAGTGTCACAGGAAACTCCCATGTGCAACTCGTATACACTAATAAAAACACAGAAGGTGTTTTCGTCACTAGAGAACGAGTGAGTCTGCAGGCAGTATGACGAAGAGATTTCTGGAGAGGGCTGAGGTGGTGGTTGTGGGGCAATATGAGAGCTCTGACCGATGCCAGGCCATACACCATAAATGGCCCAGTGGTTAAGGGTTTGTGTCATTGATGTTTGAGCACAATTTAACAAGCCAGCATGCATCCCATGTCTCATGTATTGGATGCATGCAGGTACATGAGTGCACCTGTACGTGTGTGCATGTCCGTCATGGCTGCTGGATGTCAGGTACATTCCAGAGACTGGAAATGCAGCTCCAGTCCTGGCTGGGCCGAGGGCCTCCAGCAGAGCCGGGCCCCGCCTCGGGCATGCTCCTCCCTTCATCCAGCACTGTTCAACCTGCAGCTCTCATCTGAGCACCCGGAGCATCTGGGCCGCTGCGAGCCGACCCTTGAATTGCCTCCTGTGCTCTCCAGCTTAGGGGGCTGGCCTAGCCCGGTCTGACCACCTGTACCCACACCTCCTCTGAGTGTGTGTGCGGGGGGGGGCTGTCCTTCCCCTGCACCGGGACCTCTCCAGCCAACATCCGTAAGGGGAGATGTCAGCTCCATTCCAGGATGGAAGAACAAAGCTACCTGACATCTTATGGTAGCACTTTGGTAGTTTTCATAGTTTTAACCTTTAGTTCTTTCATCTCTCCAGGGTTTAATTTATATTTGAGATGAGGAGAGATTTAATTTTATTTTTTTCCAGACAGGGAGCAAATTATCCCCAGACCATGTGCTAAATAGTCAGCTCATCTTTCCTGCTGATTTAAAGTACCCATTACCAGTTTCTAAATTCCTTTTCTGTTTTAATTCCCTCCTTCTGACCTTTTTGGGTTCTCCCACCCAGCACCATCTACTGTTAATTCCTATAGTTTTAAACAATATATTTTTATTCCTACAAGGGCAAACCTTTCTCAGAATCTTTTTGAAAATGTCTTTAAAAATCCCTCATTGTTTCATATAATTTGGAATCGATTAGATCTGATCTGAGTTTAGAACTTAGAGACCAATGGCTCCATGGGATAGTAACCTCCTCTCAGGAACACAGCAGCCTCTGCTTCTTCATACAAACTGTAGAGTAGCTGTGCTAAGTGAGAGTAGAAGTACTGAGGGTTTGAGAAAACAGAGACATGGAACTATCCTCAGGCATCACCAGAAACAGAAATGGCCTGAGCTATCAGAGATACAGGGATGCTTTAGAAATTATATATTGGTTCCCTTGGAGACAGATTATGAGTCCACCAAGCAAAGTTGAGGGAGTGAGCTTCCCAGGTGGAGAAGACAGCATGTGCGAAGGGCCTGAGACCACAGAGAACCCTTAGGGAGGTGTCAGGAGGCAGTTGCATAGCCACTCATGGAGGCCTGGTGAAGAGGGACCAAGGTCAGAGTGAGTCCTCATGATCGTTCACAGGGCCAAGGTCAGAGTGGGTCCTCACGGGAGTTCACAGGGGTCCACAAAGCCCAAGGTTGGTCATGGAAAAAGATGAAGCGGGGAGGGAACAGAAACGGAAAAGGGATCTGTTGTGGACAACAAACACAAGTTACCAAAACAGACTCAAGCTGGCATGGAAAATCCCAGTAGCCCTACAGGGATTAACAAGCTATGGCAACTAAGACCCCAGTGTGACACTAGCCAAGGGCAGCGGAGGAGCAGTGGAATGCAAGGCAAGTCTAGGAAAGACTCATGTGATACAACCATGGACTGTGATGAGGTGTCATGCAAGTTAGTAAAACAACAACCACAACAAAAATCTCTCTAAAGCAAGTGGATAGTCACATAAGAAAAAAAAAGCCTAAATTCTTATACCCCATGACTAAACCCCATAAAAACTAGCCATCATTTGTAGGGGGAAAAAAACCTAGAAAAATATCTTTATAACACTGGGATCCACAAAGATTTCTTAACCAAGACACAATACACACAAAAAAAAATGAAGAAGAAGAAGAAGAAGAAGAAGAAGAAGAAGAAGAAGAAGAAGAAGAAGAAGAGGGGCTGGGAATTTGGCCTAGTGGTAGAGTGCTTGCCTAGCATGCATGAAGACCTGGCTTTGATTCCTTGGTACCACATACATAGAAAAAAGCCAGAAGTGGTGCTGTGGTTCAAGTGGTAGAGCTCTAGCCTTGAGAAAGACCAAGTACAGTGCTCAGGCCCTGAGCCCAAGCCCAGGACTGGCCAAAAAAAGAAAGAAAGAAAAAAAGAAAGAAAAGATACAAGAGATAAATTGGAGTCCATAAAACAGTGTCAAGTTCTGCGCAGCAGAAGATAGCATGTAGACAAGGCAAAGGGGGGCTGCCCTGGGCTGGGGTGACGTGAAGGCTCTATGGCTGGACATGGCCTGGTCTGGAATGGGGAAGGATGACGCAGATCAGAAGAACAGACCTGGTCCCTGGGCAGGAGCCCAGATGTGCCCGGGTGAGCCAGGCAGGGCCCTACTGTACCCCGGCTTTGTGAAGCTGCCTCCTCTCACCCCCAGATCAGTGATCGGTGACCGCCATGGAGGGGGACCCGCCTGGAGAGGAGAAACCCAGTGTCCACTAAGTAGATGATCAGGAAAATCCTGTTGGAGGAGGAGAACCACTTCCACTGGGGAAGGTGCAGGGGCGGCCGAGTGCCTTCCATGAGGCCACAGCCTCTCCATCCTCGTTCTCCTGGGTGAGCCGCCCGTGGGGCTCCCATGCTGTGCCCCCTCTCCCGTGGCCTAAGGAGTTCCGGCTTCCCCTTCACAGGGGTCCTGCGCCCAGTGGACAGGCAATTATGAGCAAGGAGTTCTGTGTTGTGTTCATGCCCAATGGCAACTGGTAGAGAGGCTGTGGAGCCCAGCAGGCGTGGGGCTCTGCTGGCTGTCCAGAGGGAGGCAGGAGACCTACAGGTGGCTGAGGTCTTGACGGGAGGAGGAGGAGGCACAGAAATGACATCAGACAAAGCCTTCCTGGGCGGACCTCTGAGGAGACAGGGCGGGACTGCAGTGGACAGCAAAGAGCTGGAGCGTGGGCTCAGACACTGCTCATCTCCCCTCCAGGGAGCAGAGACCTTGGGAAATGACAGCCAGATGCCTGCTTGTCACCTCGAAGCTGGGACATGCTGACTGGACTGCAGGGGTCCACTATAAAGGCCAGGCGAGGAAGCACACCACAGAGCACAGCTCCTGTGGGAAGTGCTAGGACAAGGGCCCTGCGTGGACCATCTGATGGCTTCGTCTTCCTTTTGCCAAGGTCCATGTGGGCAGACTAAGGAAGAGACAGAGAAGCAAAGAAATTAAATGAAGCGTTTGAATGGGTTTCAGAGGAATATCTATTCCAAAGGCAGGTTTTATGGGCTGCTAAAGCGTCTCCTTGACAAAAATAAGTTTCTAACGAGGAAGTTATAGAGAACTCATGAAACCCGGGTGCTGTAAATCTCTGTTGATGGCCAGCTCCCGCTAGGGTCGCTGGAGAAACAGAGGCCAGGATGCCGGGGCCAGGCACAAAAACAGAAGGCAGAGCTAGAGAAACAAACAGTTCCCGGACCTCAGAAAGCTGCTTATCCAAGTTTTTCCTCCTTCTTTATAAATGCCAAGGGACAGCCTGCGCACTGGAAGCCTCTGACTTGTGCGGTGAAAATAGAAGGGGCGGGAAGGGGCCGAGTTAATGGGACCTGTGCTCTTCTGCCACCCCTGCCCCGGGAAACAGGATGGAAAGCTGGGCATCGGGCCGGGTGCATGGCACAGGGTAGTTTCCAAGGCCAGGGCACAAGGCAGCAGTGGGGATATGTCTCTTTGGGGTCGACACTCATGTGACAGGCACGTGAATAAGGTGGATGCCGGGGTGATATGCAGACACTTGCCTTTTGCCATAAAGAGCATTGAACCCAGGGCCCAACCCTGTCACAGCGCCACTTCCTCAGGCCGAGCAGCCAAGACTCGTTCAGAGAGTCTAAGTGTCTCTCTGACATCCAGATGCAGTCTGTCCACCCCACAAAGGCCCTGTCAGAGGAGACAGCCTTAGACCCTGGGGTTGGACAAACAAAACTCCCCACTTAAGTAGCTTTTAGGGTGCAGAAAGCCACTTCTGTGGGGCTGGAGATGAAGGACCCTGCAGGTCTGGGGCTCTGCCTTTCACTCTGTCTTCAAGCGCCCACCCATGGGAATGCAGTCCCCCGCCCCGGGCGGGGGGGGGGGAAGCATCCTGCTCTCCTGGGCAGACCATGGCGCTACTTCCTGTGATTAAGGCAGCTGTGACCAGTAGCATGAGGGTCTTGAAACACTAGACCCTAAGAATCTGTCCGTGGCCCGGCTGCTGGCAGGTAACCGAGGCTGACTGTTAGGTACTAGATAATGAAACGTGTGGCCGCAAAGAGCTGAAAAAGAATTAATTGCCTTTTATTGTACCACAAGTTGCCAAACCAAAAAAGACTTGGTGGCTGGTTTTCTCCTGTAAATAAGACGCAGAAGGACGTCTTAGCTTTGGCTGCAGAGGTGGAGAGGTGGTCCTTGTGTGGCATTGGGCGTTTCCTCCCACAGCGGGTACCAGGAATGGCTCAGTCTCACCCCTACTGGGTTAATCTCCAAATCATAGTCTTCATTCTCCCAGACCCCAGGCCTTCATCATGTCTGCTGGAGGATGGAGGGAGGAGGCTGTGAAAGAATTCATAGCCCTGCTTTATGAAAAGACATCTAGGCGTGTCACTGCCTTGGTTGTGGAGGGGTCTGCCTGTGTCACTGCCTTGGTTGGAGGGGTCTGCCTGTGTCACTGCCTTGGTTGGGGGGGTCTGCCTGTGTCACTGCCTTGGTTGTGGAGGAGTCTGCCTGTGTCACTGCCTTGGTTGGAGGGGTCTGCCTGTGTCACTGCCTTGGTTGGGGGGGTCTGCCTGTGTCACTGCCTTGGTTGGGGGGGGTCTGCCTGTGTCAGTGGCTGGAGTTCTCCCCCGCACATTGTGGAAAGCCAGTGTCCTCCAGGGTGTCTCCCACCACCACCTGTCAGGGCAGCTCTGATGGGGAGTGGAGGAGACGGCCTGACAAGGAGGAGGGTAGACGAGCTTCCTTTGCCCAGAAAGCTGGTGGGCGGCGGGGGGCGAACTGGAGCCAGCGCAGGCAGAAGTCAGTCAGGCTCCAGTGATGGCGGAGTGACCTCACTGCCGCTCTTTCTCCGGAACTTTTCTAATCAGAATGGATCTGGCTGTCCACGCGCAGAGGTGTCAGAAGTGAGCTACGACCGAGGAGATTTCCTGGACATACCATGCTGGGGCAGCTGGGTGTGCACGGCCTGCTTTTTGAGGGAAGTCTAACAAGAATCAATATTTAAGATTATGCAATGTCCATTCCAGCCTGAAGTAGCTGCCAACCCAAAGACAAGGGCCAGATAATTTACAATGCAAGGAATCCATTCTTTCTTTTTTTTTTTTCTGAGAGGGGGAAGAGAAAAATCAAGATTTAAGCTTCTTATCCGGGCTGAACTTTTCTCCTCCATTCTTAATGGCACTGGACATAAATAAGCCATCCATTTTGTTTTGTATGGATGGCTGTACTTTGCCCAGGCCCAGTGGAATCGACAGCTCTGGTTTAGATCCACAACCATGGGGTCTGGACCGTAGCTGTCTTGGAAAACACTCATTTACATTTTTCCAACTTACAGTGCTGTCATTTAACCTGATCAAAACCTGTCCTTATATTCTCTTGCCCTCACGACCAGCACAGAAAGCCTTTTTATTGTCAGCTACTAATGGTTCTTCTGTCCCATACTTTTAATGTGAAGATTAAATATTTATAAATGCCTTGTCAATAACATCCCATAACCAGAGCCTCATGTAGCCGCAGACCGTGGGCGGCTGCTTGCTCACACGAAGTCGGAGGTTGCAGTCAAGCGAGCATCGAGCCACAGCCGGGGTGCACAGCTGTTGTCACCAGGGTCTGGACAATTATTTATGGGGCAGGGCATGGCCAGGGAAGTTTTCTTTGTCTTCACAGAGCTCTGTCGGCGAGGTGTTTCCTGGAACACGAGCTCCTGCTTAGAGACGCCTCTGGGCCAGGAGGCACCAGAGAGAAGGGTGCCGGTGGCTGGGGCTGAGGGCTCTGTGCACCTGTGCCCTGTGCCGAGAACCAGGGCCAGCTGGAAAGCAAGGGTGGGCTCAAGCAGGGAGCAGATGTCTTCCCTGCACTTGGACACTGGCCTCCAGAGGACCAGGTAGCGGAGGACAGGGAGGCAGGGTCTGGCAAGCACCCCTGCACCGGGGCGGAGGAGCAAGAGAGAGGCCGTTGGCAGGGCCTGCAGGTGTAGTGGTGTCAGTGGGTCTGGGTGACAGGCAGCCCTGAAGAGGCTTCACTTCCACTAGCTGGCAGGGGCACACCTTTGCTCTGCCACCGAGTGCAGTGATTCCGAGGGTCTGTCCCCACCAGGATGGCTCTGCTCAGTCCACAGCTGGTGACGAGGGAGGCTGCGGGGCTGGGAGGGATCTGGTGATTTGGAGCAGCACACAGACTCTCTGGGATTTCTATGCCCTCCGGGAGAGAGGACGCAGCCATGTAGAGTGAGGTGGTAGAGCTCAGAGGGCGGCCTCAAGTCATGGAATGGTCTGGTAGAGCTCAGAGGGAGACGTCCAGTCTTGGTGGGAGCGGCTGGAGCCTGGGGCCTCCCCATGCTGACACTGGAAGCCTGGAGAAGGGACGTGAGGGGGCGCCTGGGCTGGATCTCAGCAGCAACTCTGTGGCATGGAGGTGGCCTTTAGAAGCACCCACATCCGTGCAAACCCCACTGAAGAAGCCAGGTGGTCTCTGAGCCGGCCGAGCCCTCCCCTCTCGAGGGCCATCCGTGCTGCTGCTATGCAGAAGGGAAGAAGCCCCATTTCATGGCTGGCAGTGCTATTTCAGGAGCTGTGCTGCAGCCTTTGCTGCCCAGCTTCTAGAAAGGTCAGCGAGCATCACACAGAACAATGTCCAGAAACCCCAGCTTCCCCATCAGCTCTGTGGGACCCCAAATCCTAGAGCCTGGGCTCTGGCTTCTCAACCTGGCATCTGGGCTTTGTGGGGTCATGCAGAACTCCACACTGGATGGCAGCAGCTAATATCTGCTCAGGCTCTGCTCCATGGGCAGAGCCGTGGGCTTCCAGGAGGAGGTGCCCACCTTCCACTACCAACACAACTCAAACACCCCTAGAGAGATGGGCTCACACAAGCTCCCCCCACGACTTATCACCACCCTGCACCACCAGATGGTAATGTCCTGACAAGGCTGGCTTTAGGGGCTTCTGGTCGGGGGCTGCCATTCTCAGAGACAGGATGGTCCTGTTCTTTTGCACACAGACAGATAAAGCAATAGTGATCATTATTGAATCCCTTCATGAGGACAAAGAGGAGCCATGGAGAGACCTGGGAGAGTGCACTCTCAGGTGAGCCAGGCTCAGGGGAAGGGTCAGGCTCGGGGGACGGGCCAGGCTGGGGCCTGGCAGCTGCAGAAGGGCTGTGAGGATGATGAACACGTATTGATTTCTTTAGTGCCTCTCCTCAGCCCAGAGCACTTCATGCACTTATTGGAAAGTGCCTGAAACCAAACCAAAGACAGGCCCGATGAGAAGCATCAATCCACGGCGGAGGGCAGCGAGGGCTTCCCGCAAAGCGGGGAGAGCAGGTGTTCAGCGCCCCACGCCGAACACTTAAGGAAGACACTCTGCCCCACACTGCTCGATAGCTACTACTGGCTTGCCAGTAAAACCGAAATTAAGAGGCCGGCGTGGACATACAGCCGGGGGCTGTACTCGGGCCTCAGGAATGAGGCCAGCAGGCTCAAGTCTGCACTAATGTGCACTGGGCCCCACCCGGAGGCCCCTGCCGTGTCTCCTCCTCTAGCTAGGCCTCTGGAGCAGGCGCCTGGCACCCACCCAGGCCAAGCCCTGGAACCCACATCCCAGGCTGCCCGCATGGCTTGCAGGAGGAGCGTCATGAGAGATTCATGTCCCAGAAGCAAAAAATCATTTTCTAAAGCATTTTTACTTGGAAATAACTTGAAAATGAGCAAATTGTGAGAAATCAAACTAATATTTCAGCAGGGTGTGGTGGCTCATGCCCGTAATCCTAGTTACTCAGGAGGCAAAGATCTGAGGAATTCAATTCCAGGCCACTTGGGGCAGAAACGTTTGTGAGACTCTGATGTCCAGTTTACTAGTAACAAATGCTGGAAGGAGAGATGTGGCTCAAATTATGGAGCACCACCCAAGCAAGAGATGAATGAATGGATGGATGAATGAATGGATAATAGATTTCTGCCCAGTGCTGGTGGTAAGAGATGAAGGACTATGGTTCAAAGCCAGCACAGGCAGAAAAATCAATGAGACTCTGTCTCCAAAATAACCATCAATAGCAGGGCTGGAGACAGGGCATAGGTAGCTGGATATCAAATAAGCCCACAAGACACTGAGCCGAGCCATGTGCAGGGCCCCGAGTTCAGACGCTAGAATAGCTAAAAAATGGTTTTAAAAGGCTTTTTCTAAGAGCTCTTATCCCACCCTGGGATTCATGTACCACAGGTCCATTTACCTAGGTGTGTATCTTCCTGGACCACTCTGAGGAAGCTGAATACATCCTGACTGTGAGTCTCCACCTTCTCAAGACGGCCATCTGCACAGTCGCTGAGCACCTGTGTTGCTCGTACCACACGTCCTTTCCCTCTCACATTACGGTTTTGCCTATCGACCCAGCACCAGTGGTCTTTATGCCGCCCTTCCTTCCCCAGCCAGCAGGAGCTGCTGCAGCCAGGCGCCGTCATGTGTTAGATGAGAAGTGTCTTCCCAAAGGCTCCAGCTTGAAGGATTGGTTCCCAGCTGGCGGCATTGTTGAAAAGTGGTTGCACCCTTCGGGGTCTGACCTCCTGGATGGACCAATGCACACATGGGCTCCTAGTCTGGTAGACCATTGGGAGGTGTGGCCTGCTTAGGGGAGGGACATGAGCCAATGCCTCAGACTCTCACAGTGAGAGAGGAAGGTGCCAGGAATCCCACCGCCCCGGCTCATTGAAGCGTGACAACCCAAAGGGGACCAAGTGCCATCTCGAAAAGAATTATGGTTGTAACTTTTAGGTGCTTAGGAATATCACAGTAAAATTCACAGGAGACTATAATTCTTTTAAAATGTAATTTAGTGTTGTTGGAAAGGTGATGGGCAGCGGGGTTACAGTTGCATAAGTCAGGGAATGAATACATTTCTTGTGGAATATTGTTACCCCTCCGTAAGAATTTTTAAGAGAATAAAGTCATGAGTCGTTTGGACTAAAATGCATTGATAACATTCAAAATTAAGTGATACTTGTGGCTCTCCAGTTTTCCACAGGCAGAGACACGAGAAGTTCCTCTTCCCAAACCATGAGCCATTCCTGATGTGAAAGCGATGATGCCCTGACAGCAGAACAAGAGAAAAAGATGGGAGCTGCTCTCGGGGCCAGGCCAGCCTTGGTCCGCTCCCTCTGCTTGGAGTGATGTGTGCTGCTGCTCAGGACCTCTGGTCTTACAGCTGGAAGAACCTGTGAGTCCTCCGGTCCCCTCCATTCCCCCCACCTCCTGTTCATGGACGGACTTAGGGCCTTCCTGGCCTATTTGTTTTGCTCATTCACAGATCTCTGAATCAAGAAATGAAACACCAGGCTAATCAACAGATCTGTGCCAGGATGGATGTGGCATGGGGTTCCAGACTTGGAGAGGATGCCACAATTGGGATGAGAGGAAGAATGTGAGGAGAAACATGGATAACTCACAGTCAGCTTGTAGATCAGGGCCGTAAAGGTTTCCTGTGAGAAAAGTACGCTCCTCTGCAAGAAATGATGCCACGCTTCACTGTTTCCACCTGTGCGGTGGCTGCGCTGGTCATGTGCCTCTGCTATGGTCCTAGACTATGGTGGGAGGCTCCTGGGCCCAGGGTCTCAGATGACTTAGGATTCCTGCCTTTGTCATCCTGGAGTTCTGTCCTGAGGCCTCCATGTAGGGATGTGAGTGTAACCTGAGAGAGGCTGAGGGGCTGAAGAGGAGCAGGGGCTGCATGAGGGAGAACTGAGGGTTACAGCTGTCAGCCTGTGGACAACTGCCCCTGTGAATGGGGCCAACCCCACAGTGCTTTCCCCCGGACCCCACACAGGTGAGGCCAGAGGAAAGCAGCAAAAGAGGCTCCCTGTCAGCTTGTGGGAAAGTGAGAAGTAAAACCCCATCGCTGTGCTGTCCTTACATTTCGGGGTGATTTGTTCTGCGTGACCGATCTAGACAAAGGACAACAAAAGACACGAAAGCTGCTAACGTCAGGAGCGGCATTAAAAGGTTAGTAAAGGATGCCACGCGCTGTTGTACCCAGAATTCAATAATGTAGCGGAAATGGATACATTCCTTGAGACACACAACTTTATTCCTGGCACCGAGTGAATTAACAACGCCAACAACCTAGTCAGTTTTTAAATTACACCTGTAGTCAGGCTGTCCCGCAAAGTTTTCAGGCTCCGGAAACTATGTAAATTCTACCACGTGCATGAGGGATGATTAAAAGCAACATTATCCTTTCAGGGTGGGGCGGGGGGCAGAGGAGACCCCTCTTTGCACGGCTGGGCGCTCTGGAGCCCAGCTCTGTATTCCAGCTTGAGAATGAAAGAGGATGGAATGTGCAGGACATTGTCTTTTCTTAAACAAGACACCAAGACCCATCACCAAATATTAGCAGATGCAATCTGATGCTGCATGATGACCAAGAGAGTTTTTTCCCGGGACTGGAGACCAACTGTGACGCCTACCTGCAGAGGCGAGGACACCATGTCCGCTCTCTAGGACAGAAAAGCATTTGTTACAATTCCACTCGTTTTGGATGGAAGAGAATTTGCTTAATGAGACAGTGTTCATGACACAGAAACAACTTTTTCACAGTGTTTCCCTAAAATGAGGAACACGGGAAAAAATGGCTGTTGTTTCTCTTCCGCCTGACGCCTGCGGCCGTAGCCAGCCTGGCAAGGCAAGAAGAGCTAAGGGATCACAGAAAGATGGGAAATCATTTTTTCACAGATGACATATTCATGTGTAGAAAAAAATCGAAATAATGAAGTGCATTTAGTTGGCAGGGTTGGTGACTTTTCCATAGTTTTCAGCTTTAGGGACTTATCGCCACGCCGAAGCCATCAAACGTAAGTCTGAGAAACTGTCTCGGGCGGGGCAGGCGGAGGCACGAGGTCTTGAGGGCGCCGGGCAGTAGCCGTCTGGAAGAACAGCGGTGGGCGGTGGTCCTCTGCCTTCCAGCTCCCAGCACTGCACTGGCTGGTGTCTCCGTGTTGATCTGACCCACCGTCCCACTGCACCCTCAAGTGGCTGGGTTGGGTGTGTGGAGTGGACAGGCACCGTGGGGCAGGACGGAAGCAATGGGGCCTGCACAGGAGCAGCTTCCCAGCGCAGGCCTGCCTGCCTGCCTCTGGGCAGCTGGCGCTTTGCCTGGGCTTCAGCCCTGGCCCCTGCTCTGAGCCATGGACTGACATCCCCGGGTCCTCACGTGAGTGGAAGCATGTATCAAGTGCTCTTCTCTGACTGGCTGGAGATAACCTCCTCAATGTCCACCTAGCAGAGTGCATGTCTACATTGTACTCCTTTATTTTTCTTTTTCTTTTTTCTTTTCTTGCCAATCCTGGGCTTGAACTCAGGGCCTGAGCACTGTCCTTGATCTTTCTCAAGGCTAGAACCACTTGAGCCTCAGCACCACTTCCGGCTTTTTTCTATGTATGTGGTACTGAGGAATGGAACCCGGGTCTTCGTGCATGCTAGGCAAGCACTCAACTACTAGGCCACACTCCCAGCCTGTCCTCCTTTCTTAAGGCATGATGATATTCCTTTGTATGGAAATATTTTCCTCTTTCTCTCCATCTTCTTCCCTGTGGGCTCCTGTGAGCAATGCTGCTTTGAATATGGTGTGTAAGTGTCTGAGAGGTTTCCGCTATCTCGAGCTGGTGTTGGTTACAGTGGAGTGGGGTGTCCGTCCTCAAAGCTCATCAAGTGGCACATTCCAAATCCCTGCCAACTGCTCATCATGGTCACGAGCGACTTCATTTCCCTTGTGTCCACCAGCACAGACTGTGGGGGGCTCCATCTCTGCTCTGTCTCCCCCACTGGCTAGCCCTGTCTAGAGGTCTTGGAGGGCCAGCCCCCGCCCCCTGCCCAACTCCTCCCCACCCTGGGAAAAGCTTAGCTGGGGTCTCCTCGTCCATCCCACGGGGCCTGGTCTGGGAGACACATTCCACAGAAGGCAGAGGGGGACCGCCGAGCCCTGGTGGCTCTGTGCACTCCAGATCCTCACCCTGCCCGAGGCTGTCTTCATGCTGCTCCCTCCTGTGCAGCCATGCAGGCTGGGCCAGGCCTGCGTCATTCCATCCTCCTCGGCCGTCCTGGGCTCTTCCAGTTACGAGGGTGGCGCCACATGCATTCCAGACAACCAACAATGGAGCAAAAGAAGGATCACCGTCTTCTCGCTTTTCTTGGAGGCAGTTAGGTATTATATTCTTAAGGAGAAACAGAATCCTGTAGAAAACAGTAAGAAAGCAGCCAGCTCTGCCAGCCAGGAGGCCAGCAGCTCTCCCAGACACTGCAGCTACCCGTGAGCGAGTTCTTTTCTGAAATGAAGTTGATTTGTCTTAAAAATAATGACGGCCGGACCCTGGTAACTCATAACTGTAATCTCAGTGCTCAGGAGGCTGAGATGTGAGGACTGAGCCTGAAAATGCCCCTGGCAGGAAAGTCCACAGACTCTTATAATTAACTCCAAAAAAACTGCCAAACAAAAACAACAACAACCATAAAAACCACAAAACCCGGAAGCCCTCAGTGGGGCACTAGCCTTGAGCAAAAACCACCAGCAACAGCTCCCAAGCCCTGAGTTCAAGCCCCAAGACCAGCACAGACACAAAAACGAATGACCCCAGCTCACCTTTCCATGAGGGCTGCAGCAGTGGTGGCTGTCCTGCAGGAGAGCCGACTCCTGCATGGCCCTGGCTGGGACACTGGTGGAGGCGGGCATGGAGCTAACCAGGGGTCACCAGCCTTGTCTCCGAGGGTGGGAACGGACAGAGCATGAGCAGAGCTGGGTCAGCATCCATGAGGGCCAGTCCCACACACGGGTCCCACCGAAGGGCGTCCACCCGGGATTCTCGCAGAAGCCCAGACACCCTTCCCTCCCCTGCACGATGGAGTCTGGGAAGAGCTGGCTGTCCCCGGGTAGGCCTCACTGGCCACCCTCCCACGGGGCCACCCCCATTCCCCAACCAAGCTTCCTTCCAGGTCTACATCTGCAGTCTACATTTGCCCTCTATCCTGGGCTCTCTCCCATGGCGTCAGTACACATGTTATCCAAGTGCTTGTTAAATTTTCTACTCATGTCTTCTCACTTTTCTCCTTCACAAACTGACCTTTAAAAATGGCTATTGGACTTAGAAAGTGCATCTCTGATCCCTGGTTAATACATCAGATAACAGATACACCAGTATTTTATGAATGTTGGAACTTATTTATTAGCCTGACTTCCTACAACTATAGTAGCAGCTGCTTGGGAAGAAGACTAAAGCTACTTCTGGAGGACTGAAGTTTGAGAGCAACGTGGGTAAGAGCTCTCGAGACCCCATCTCAATGTGCAGAAACCTGGGCAGATGGCATTGACTTGTTCTGTCAGCTACATGGGAAACATAACAGGTACATTTAAGTCCTGCACTGGGGGCTGAGGCTTGAGCTATGCAGGAGGCTGAGATCTGAGGATCATGGCTTGAAGCCAGCCTAGGTAGGAAAGTCGGATAGCCTCCATTCCCAATTAATGACAAAAAGCCAAAGGAGCGGTGTGGCTCAAGTGTTTGAGTGTCAGTTGTAAGCACGAAAGCTGCACAAAAACAAGAGACCTGGACCAGAAGAAAAAGAAGAAAAAAAGCAAAAATAATGGCTGGGAGTATGGCTCAAGGGGTAGAGGCCTTGCCTGCTTAGCTCAAGGCCCTGAAATCAAACTTTAGTACAGAAAAAAACCCAAACCAAACGAAACCCAACCCAACCCAAACCACCACCAAACCAAACACAAGTGAGTACTCACACATTGACCACGAACATGGTTATTACTATGGCTGCCCACCCTGCCACAGCACATTTGACCCTACCTAACCTTAGCATGGTTCGAGTTCAGTCTAGAAATAGCAAGGCACGGAAAAACAGTCCAGGGAAAACCTTTGTACTTAACCATCAGAGTTCAGAAGATCTGGCACAATGGCAAGTTGTTATACTGTTATGACAGTCCCCATGTTAATTACACCAGTGACATGGACCAGGAAGACACCAACAAACTATTTACTGGTCAGAATCCTGCAGGTCAGAAACCTGCAGAGCAGAGGCTGGCCTCTGGTTGAGCAGAACTGTGGAGCTGGCTGGGAGTCTCCCCCAGGAGCCTCTGGGGCTCCTGCAATGACTGGCGGGTGGGGGTGGGAAGGCTCACCCTTGCATGGGGTGGTGAAGGACCCTTACATGGCTCACAGGCTGACTGCTGGAGCTGTTGATTGACAGGCACAGAAATGAATCTCAAGCTCACGAAATCTGCAACTGCAGAGGCAGTGAGTTGCCCAAAATGGAGCTTCACACATCTGCACCCCCCAGTTTTCTTGCCTATTTATTTTGGGGGATTGGGAGATTGAAAGGCATGTTCACGAGGTGATTTTACTTTCTCAGTATCTTTATGCTTTCCTTAAACTTCTTTCCGTAAAATGAGCCAGAAAACCCTGGTGCTATCTGCCTTGCATGGGATCTGCACACGTCTCACTTGTCTTTTTCAAGCTACGGCTGTTGGCTGCAGCACTTAACCGAGTTGGGAAGGCAGGGCTGTGGGCTGGAGGAAGATGTCAAGGCACAATGGATGCTAGGCCAGCAGCTCAATTACCTTGCTCACTACCAGATGCCACCTCCCTTGAGATTCCTCTTAAGGGCAGTGGGCAGCGGGGCCCTCACCAGCGAGGGGTGGCCTCGAGGGACCTGAGCAGCCATACCCAGCTCATCACATCACACATGAAACTGGGACTTTGAAAATTAGGGGGAAAAAAAATCTTTTTTGGGGGGGAGGGGAAACATTATTTCAAGTTTTGTACTTTTGACCTTCCTTATTGAAATGCTTCATATTATAGTATTTCTCTTTTACGTGCTAAACTTTCAATGATCTTTTGTTATGGAGAACTTCAGACACATGCACCAAGTGATTCAAATGGTGGAGAGAGCCTCTCACAAAACAGCTCCAGAAACACCAGCATTTTGCCTCTCTTGCTTTCCCTGTTTCCTGTGAGGTCAAGTGACAGATCTTAAAATGCACACATCTTGCTGTATTTCCACCAAGGTAGATTCTTTCATCAACCCGGAAATTCCCTGAGGTTCCCGGCTGGTTTTACTCTACCCAGGTGACTGTCCTTTGACGTTTTCATCATGGGTCAACCTTGTGTCTTTTAGCACAGCACCTGAAGGAAATGAGCTAAAGGAAAAGAATATGGACTCTGGGTGTTTGACTGCAATGAGATCTATCACTGTAGCTGCAATCACAGGTAATTTATTTTTGTTGCTATATACCCTATTAGCATATGAATTTACTACACCATGTACACCCATTCTTCTGCTGGGTGCCATTTAAGTTGTTTCCTGTCTTGGGTAATTATGAAGGCAACTGCTAAGATTTCCAGTTTTGTTATTTTCTTTCTTCTTTCTTTCATTTCTTTTATTTTTTTTGTGGGTCATGGGGATTGAACTCTGCCTGGGCCCTGTCCCTGAGCTCTTCAGCTCAAGGATATTGCCCTATCCTGGAGCCAAGCCCCCTTCCTGTTTTCTACAGGTAGTTTCAGATCCTTTTGTGCCCGAGCTGGCTTTGAATCTTGATCCTCAGATCTCATCCTCCTGAGTAGCTAGAATTACAGGCGTGAGCCACCGAGCCTGGCTGGCTCAGTTTTGTTATTTTCCAAGGTCATTTCATTCTGGTATGTTCTCCATCCAAAATATTTTAAATTTTGTCAACTTCTGTAAGATACCTGCTGAAGAGACCAGATCTGTTTTGAAAATTTAAATCAGTTTTTGGAGATTGATACCTTAACAGTGGTTTCCAGGCAAGGACATGATCTCTCTCTCTACCGATCTAGAGAAATCAAAACTTCTCTAGGGATCCTTTTGCAGTCCTCAACAGGTCCTCAGGGTATGGCTGTGGTACAGAGGAGGGCTTTGCAAGTCTCTACTTTGATGGTGCTTTACAGAAACAACATCATTTATTTATTATTTATTTATTTCATACTAGCCTTGACCAAATTCATGTTGTTACCTCAGTTTTTTTTCTTGAGAAGCCTTTTTTTTCTATATAAACAATGAAGTCACTGAATATAAGGACCCTCTGGGGCTTCCCTGACCATCTTCATGGCTTTCTTCACTTGCTCCACCGCTAGTGCTCACGGCTCAGGGCAATTAGGAGAGGCAGCATCCCGGTGGCCTCCATTTAGGAAAGCACATCCCATGGCTTGATATTGGCAGGGGGGCTTTTCATGCACGGTTTCATCAGACTCTGCTCTGTGTCTTGAAATTCTTACAGTGCATTTTGGTAAGTGCTTTGCTTACAATTATTGACAGGGCAATATAGGTTTTCACATTTATTTATTTATTTTTTACTATGGAAACTTACATTGATTTCCAAACATTAAACCAACCTTGCATTCCTGGGAAAAATCCACCTTCTCATTGACTGACTTGACTTTCTTCACAAGTATTTTGTTAAATATATTTTCATTAATGTTCGTGAAACATACTGATGTGCACTATTTTCCCTCAAACGTCATGTTAGATTAGGTGTCCGGGTTACTGTGTAGTGCTTCAAGTATGCTTTATTCAATTTTGACGACACATAAGCACCACGGCAGTGTCCTGAGTCAACTTAGGACTTCATGAGCTGGAGAAGAGCTATAGTACCTCACTCAGCTTCTGACACCCCACCAGGTGGGCTTCCGAGCGGAGCCTGAAGAAAGCTGGTGCTGTTATAGACAACCCACTCCACAGTTGCCAAGGTAAGCACATTTGATTATCTATGGCAGAACAAAGTTAACCAGTGCCCTCCTGTTGGGCTACTTCCTCCAAGTCTCTTCTGTGGTGACATTGCAGACCATTCCAGGAGCTCTTTCAGTTTTTACAGATGCTCATGAGGCCAGGTTTACTGAGGACTGAGTCTACTCCTTTGAATTAGGGTGTCTAAGCCCACAGGGAATCCGTGGGTGGCAGTCAGGGGCTATCTAGCCTTTAGTTGAGGGCCTTTCAGAAAAATGCAGATTTTGTCTTTTGTGATCAACACCTGCCTTCCAGAATCTGGGAAATCCCCTTTAGATCTGCAAAACAATAAGTCTATTGTCTTGCAAGAAGCCTCCAGGGCAGCCCTCCACTCTGCCTGTACTCGATCCTTCTTTCTTTCTCCTTGGTTTCCATTTTCTCTGGTAGAAGGATACCCTGCACGTGGCCATATCTCCAGCCCAAAAACAAGTCCACAGAGGCTGAATGAGATACCTCCTGTAACAAACGAATCCACTGACATACAAAACAACAACTTAGATGTTGATAGACCAAGGATACTTTGACAGTTTCTAGTTTAATTTTCAAGACATGGCTGAAAGCCAAGACACTTATAGGCCCAAGTCTTCACCTCACAGCTTCAGGGGGTAGGAGGGGTGTTGGTCAGTAAAAATACAGGTGCAGCAGATCCAGGGCCTGTAGTCTACCAGGAGTGTGGTTTTCTAGGCCTCAGACATGATTTGTGTTATTCAGGGACTTTTTTTTTTAAGTACTGAAAACTGGTATAAAGGGATTGGAATTGCATTTTAAAAACCATCTCATGATAGCAAAATTTCAGTATCAGCTCATTAAGAGAGGATCCTTCTTCCCATTTAGAATGTGTTCTAATTTATGCTGGTGACTTACCTGTAAAAGGGCATACAGTGATTCTTTTAAGATGCATGTTCACAAGTTGGCAGAAATTTGGGAATTTTCATCGTCTCCCAGAAACCTAAGTCACAAACTTGTTTTCCGCTGTTGGGTTTTCTTTGCTTGATTTTCACATGACTTTGCGATTAGAGTGGTTGCGTGAGGTCCTTGTAAACAGCAGCCGGCTGATGGAGGATGTTCAGCGTAAATATTTAGTGCTGGGGGTTGGCGGCTTTTAAATTTGCATCTTGATCTAAATGTATCTGCTGATTTACCATCTGCTAATATTTTCCCATCTGCTAAATACCTGCTACCAGGGAGAGGACGTCTTTGTCATCCCGCCCCTGGCTTGACCTCCAACTCCTCTCCACCCAAAACAGCACCACTAACAGAAGCACAGACAGACAGACAGACAGACAGACACAGTTTCCCAGACAAGCTCAAGAGCCCCAGCCCAGACAACTCAGCAGCTAACCCAGGAGCCTGCCTTCTCCTAAACACAACTCTGGATTTTTTCTTGTCTCCCTGGAGCCAGAGGCCTGGAGGCAGCAGCTTCCTGGAATTCTGGGCACTTTGTCTGTGTGTCTGTGTGTCTGTGTGTCAAACATCTCTATGTCTTCAGTATCATAACTGGGGGTTGTATGGAGGATCACAGCCCCAGGCCCTCACGTCCACTCCAGCTCTGGTCTAAAGGGAGCTGTATGCATGTTAATGAGCTTGCACCGAATCTGCTTACCTTGTTACCATAATGAACTCTACTTCTGAACCCACTAAGGGTTCAAGAGCCCAGAGCAGATTACCCTTTAGGAAGCACAGTCCTGTTGCTGCCTTGTGGAAACTCTTCTCTCCAGGTCCCACAACAAAGGACAAGATGGCGCCCCCAAAGCATGAGCATTACGTGTCACACTTAAGACCCAGGCCATCCCAGCAGGAGCAAACCACAGACACTTGACTGAGGACGGTAACTAACGATCCATCGTCTTGTTGTGAGCTGCCTTCCTAGAAAGCCAGAGATGAATAAAATATATGAGAGCACACCAAAACACAGGGCAAGGATAACATACACAAACAGTGCAGTGAGCGTTATGGAAGACGGTAAGAGCCGGGGGGGGGGGCGCAGACCCAAGTTAGCAGCTGGGTGCCAAGTCTGCAGGCATCTGCACAGACCAGAAGTGGAGTGCAGACTTCTCCCCCGGCCCTGGGAACTTTCCCTCGGGTAGAAATGGAGCAGATTCGTTTCCATTCCTACTCCATTCTAAGGGATGCATTCCTGGTCCCCAGCATAGCTGGGCGGGGGTACTCCCACCACTCCCCTCCAGGCAGAGTGCAGTGTCAACAGAAATGCGATGGTGACATTTCTCTCTCTCTCAATTACTTGTAGATGTCTCACAGCCCGTATGAAATACATATTGTGCTCCAGTGAGATCCACTGTGCCAGGGTCAGCGGGAACTCATTGTCCTTTTGCTTTAGAACAAGATAATACTGACGGCTATAAGATTTGCTGTAAATAATCCAAGCGGCATAGTATGGGGACAGAGCAAGGGTTAGGGGAGGAAAGAAAGAGCAGGATGAGAAGGAAGGGTTGAAGAGGCAGGAAAGATGGAGGGGAAGAACTGTGGTGGAATTTACTGTCAGTCACTCAGAGTCAGTACTTGGTGAAGATCTACAAGACAGCACGAGTCCAGGTGTGGACAGCCTCTGACCGTGGGGCGCAGGGGTCCCAGAGGGACTGTGCCAGAGGGACCCAGGTGGCCCCGCCCAGGGGCACACTCAGAATTCCGGGTGTGGTCTTGAATTCTGAGTGGGACAACAGGAGCCTGTGGTTCTGATTAAGTGTAACACAGCCATTTGCTTGACAGTTCCAATCAATAAGTTAAACTGGGGTGTGTGGGGGTGGAGATCGCCTTGCACAAAGACTGGAGGCACAGCAAGGACGGTGGGCACTGGCGCTGCCCAGACGGCTGGCCCTTTCAAGTCCGCATGTGAGAAAATCAAAAGCGTGTTTGACAACCAGTCAGGGAAAAGCTCTTCTCCGAAGGACAGATTTTTTTATGGGAAGCAAAATTTGGTGACAGGCAGGGGACTGTGCCCGGGATGACAAATGAGGGAGAGAATTTCTAGCAGAGGCTCCCAGAAGTCCTACTCGCCTTTTCTTCTCCACCTGTGTGGGAGGAAGCTTCTGAACATGCCTGTGGGCACGTGCATGTGCACATGAATAAGGACAGAGTGTGCAAATGTGTGTGTGTGCCTGTGTGTGCATGTCAGGAGCAAGAGGCCGTGTGTGTGTGTATGTGTGTGTGTGTGTGTGTGCATGCACATGCTTGTGTAGGAAGGAAGTGTGTTTTGTATGTGCCTAGGTATATGCATGAGAAGGGATGGGCTGCGTGTATGGTGCATGCACACGCATGTGTACTTATGCATGTGTAGGATGGCCAGGCCGAGTCTGAGTGTGTAAGAGAACAGGTGTGTATGGTGGGTGTGCAGAGGGGCCAGGCCGAGTCTGAGTGTGTAAGAGAACAGGTGTGTATGGTGGGTGTGCAGAGGGGCCAGGCTGAGTCTGGGTGTGTATGTTCATGTTGCACATGTGTATGGGGACATGCCTGTGCCCATGTCTGTGTGTGCATGCACCTGTATAGAAGGGAGGGGCGGGGGCTGTGTGTGTCCCAGCCTGCTGTTGGTCACGGGGGCAGACGGGATGGACAGTCAGGCCAGCTTGAGGACCAGCTGTGGCCTGGCCTGGGCCGCCCCTCTGGGCGTCATGTGGCTACAACTTTCCCAAAGTCGCAGCGAGCCTCAATCTCTGCCGCTGGCCATCCACAAATCCACTTTCCATTAAGGACCATTTACCCTTAAAGACGAAATCTCTCTAGCCCCACACCCTTTCCCTTCGGTCAAGTCCAGAAAAGAGAGCATGTGATTCCAATTTGAAATGAGAAGTCACGTCTGAACAACAGAACTGCACTCCCATTTCCTAATACCCTGGCTTTTACTACTTTGCATTCAACTGTGAAAAGTCTTTTAAAACTCGGAACAGCAGTAAAACTTGAATGAATTTTTGACCCATTATTGCATAGCGGGTGTGCCTTCCAAGTCGGAGAGACTGCCAAGTTCTCACCACCTAATATTTCCACTTTAATTGTGCCACTTGAGAAATTTACGTGCCTCAAAATATGGCATGAATCTTACGCTTATTGCAGTATCATTAGCAGCAACATTTAAGCAACATCTGTGTGCTATAGAACTAATTGAAGTAGCAGAAGTGGCAGCTGTAAATCCACAGGAAGGTGGCAGTTTGTACCCAGCACTGCTGAGCTAGCGACTAACTGTCAGCCTGTTCCTGCAATCTGCCGTGGAGCACTACCACACAGGCACGCAGTGTCCAAGAAAATACAGCGAGAGGGCTAATGATCCTATTTACCACTTTGCTGCACCAATTTGGCTGTTTTTCCAGTTTCCTTGTTGAATTTCATTATAAATTTCGCCATTCCTGTAAAAAGTCCAGTGTGAGACGTGAGTCTGACTTTGAATTACTCACCTGAGCAGAGAAATGCTTGTCTGGCCAGATCAACTGAGGACTGAGTTTTTGTTGTCATCGTTGCTGTTATTTCACAAGTCTGCCCCCTCCCCCACACGCAATTTCCTATTGCTTAAATATTTTTATCACATATGTTTCTGCCCCCCCAAATAGAATAACTTGTAAATTTCTGGTAACGCTGATATTTAAAGCAATGGCCTTTTCTTTCCATGGACATAACATTTTCAATAATCAATACAAGATGGCAGCTGTAATTTATTATTGGTGGGACATGGAGGAAGAGAGTGGAGCTGCTGAGCAAGAAGTGTGGTTAGGTTATCTGGGGGACAGGGCCTCTCCATCCACGGACCACGCTTATGAATCATGGCTACCAAGTGAGGTTTAGCCACCTACGAGTTTAGACACAAAAGGCCTCAACTCTTTCTCTTCCTTCGATATGAAGAAAAATGGTGCCCATTCTTCTCCACGGAGAGCAGGCTGAGCTGGGCGTGAGTGATGAGCCTGTGCTCTTCCTGCTGGAGGAGGCAGGGCTTCGGAGGCCTCTTTTGTTTGGAGGGTTTCCTCTGTGGAGCACAACTGGAAAAAATACTTCTGACATCTCCAGAAAAACGGGCCCGGTTTTTGCTTTTACCTGCACTCTGGCTTGTCGTTGCTCGGCAGTGCGCGGACGGCTCCTCCTGGGTGCCTGGCTGCAGACAAGGATGCAACGGGGAGCTTTCGAGCACTCCAGAGTGCTGGAAATACACAAAAGAAGACCTCCTTCAATCTATGATGACTGGTGTGTTTGCCAACAACCTGACTTCATTAGAAAATTGGCACGTCCACCCAACTGCCATGTGACACGCCGTTAACTGTGGCCATTTGTTGTCTTAATGCTCAAGTACTCAGGGACTCAACTGATAAGGGAGAAACTGTTTGGAAGCTAGCGAGCCCCACGCTCAGGGTGCCGCGCCGCCGCCTGCTATTGAAAATCAATAGTCACGTGACGGCTCGGGGGCCGGAGGTCTCCGGAATTAACTTCCTAGCACTAAATTACCATCCCTTGTTTCTTGGTTTATTTTCTAACAATCATACATTTTAAGGGAGCCTGCTTAAAAACCACTTATGGAGCATGAGGGGGAAACAACCTCGGCAGACAGCTGTCAGTCCTTGTCACCAGCTCCAAGCGTATCCTCAGGCCCTATTGCTCTCGTTCTTCTTCTTTAAAAACATCATCGTATTCACCTACTTCTTTTTATGTTATTTTCATATTTACATAGAAAACACAAGGTGGCTTGAGACTGTCCATCTCAAACTTGCCACCACAGTGCATGCAGCATCGTAACAGCTCAGGCACTCTGTCCGTCCTGGGTGTGGCATGGCGTGGGCACAGCTGAGGCCTCAATGCCAGGCCCGACCCGTGCTGCAGCACTGCTGCTTTGTTTGAACCCCTGGATGAAATCCTTCCAGCATCTCCTTCTTACCACAGCCTTACTGAGGAGCCTAAGTGCAGACATCTCGATCAGAACTCTTGGGGGTCAGCACAGCAAGAACGGAACCTGGGAAAGTAGAAAAACATTCAATCTGGTTTGTTTTTTTTTTTAAAGGCTAGTCACAAGTGACAAACATCTGTATTTTCCAGAGCAAAAATAATTAGTACTGTTTTGCACTTATGCAAAGGTTCATGCCAACCTTAATAGAGGGAGCTACGTCCTCACAGCTTTGCCGGGCAGGCTGCTGGGGATCTGGGGATCACCAGGAAGGTTGGAGCAGAGCGGCAGGGAGACCCGCAGCCCCTGTCCAGGGGGAGGAGTGCAGGCTGCTGAGCCCCACGCGCTCCGGAGGGAGCTGGCCCTGCAGGTCACTGCCCCACGGCACCCACGGCACCACTCCCTCTTTACCAGATGCGATTCTTAAGTATCAGGCGTTGGCTCGCCGTCACACAGAGCTGATGCTGTGCTTGAACAGTGCCCGCCTTGGCGGACAAGTCCTACGCGTGTAGGAGACTTCATAAAGCTCCTGGAGGTGGAGGCAGTCTCCAACACAACCGGTTTTCATTCAGACCCCAAACGTCTATCGTTTTTATCACCGGCCCACTTTGAAGGACTGGCTTACCTTGTTTGTGGAGACACATCTAGCAAGCGCAGGTCTTAATGACATGGCCGGCCAGGCGGCCATGCCTTTAACACTGACACTGTGAAGGTTTCTGCCTCTTTGGAAGGGCCTCAGGCATCCTGGTTGAGAGGCCCAGGGCTCGCAGCCTAGCCCCCTGGAGCCTCTCCGCATGTCCTGCTCTTGACCAGAAGGTCCTTCTTGTAGCTGCTTGCGGCTCAGGTGGTGGCTGCTCTGCTTCCAGCGGTGAGAAGAGCGGCCTGGCAGTCCTTCACATAATCATCACCTCCATCCTAAATGTAAATATTGTCACTGTGGTCTTGAGAGAGACTAATGGCGTGCTGTCCCCCCTGCAGGCCCCCAGGAACACACGCTCAGCCTCCTGTCTTCTCACAGCACCTGAGGGAGAGACAAGCACAGAGGTAGCCTGTGGATCCTTGGAGCCGGGGCAATGAAGTCCGGGTCCAGGGAAGGGAGTTTATGAACAACTTAGGAAGAAGGAGTCCTGCACTTGACAGTGAGTCAGCCCTCTGACGGGTCTGTGATTTTGTTTCTACCCTTGGCAGAAATGCAAGGTTGCTCCTGCTCCATTTCAAAGAATAGCTTGAGGGGAGCAAGGCACAGCTGCGGCCAGTCACCTACCACCCAGGGCCAGCTCTGAGGGCCACCCACCCCAGCCTAGCCAGCTCAGGGTCTGCTGGAGTCTGCAGCCCTCTGCCCGTGGCTGCCCAGGGGCCTCAGAGAGGGGCCTCGTGGTCCCGGGATAGTGAGGAGTTAGCCTCTTCCTCCAGCCTCCAGCCAGGGGTCTGAGGCGGTCTGACTGGCTAACACCTTCCTCCAGCCCTCCAATCTCCCCCTCAGCCAGGCCCACCGGCTTCTCTGCAAGCAGCCCCACCAGGAGAAGCCAGCAAACAGACTCCACATCGGAATTTCTTCCATTTTCAAAGTGTTCTACACTAATTAGTTAGTTCTGTTAGCTCTAAGGATTAGTAGCGTTCCTAACAAGACACATGACATTAAGAGACTTTCCTAATTATGTAAAACATGGAGGCTGTAGGAGGAGGAGAAGCTGTGTTTCCTAAAGCAGAGGAAAGGCCAGCTCTGCCCGAGGAGGCGTCCTCCTGGTCCACTGGGATTAGATGACTATGGACTTCACAACCTTGTGGGTGTGTGTTCATGTATGTGCACATGTAGGCACGCATGCACACAGGCTTGCAAGGTGTGGGGCCTGGCCTGCCCGCCTCAAAACTGGCCTCCCTGCCAGGATCTCAGTGCACCTGGACAGGAGGGTGGCCCGGTGGGAACTCGCTCCAGGCCTGAAGGCTGACACAGGAGCAGAGCTGTGCAGCCTGGAAGGCTCCTGTGACAAGGGCTCGGAGGCCCGTGCCGGGGTCCCCTTGGCCTTAGCACGCAGGGCTGATGACACACACACACACACACACACACACACACACACACACACACACACACACACACACACACACGCTGCTTTTCTTCTCATTGGCCAAACTGAGGCTTTGCCAAGAAATGATCCTGCCCTCTGCCCTACTGAGAGGCCCAGGTCTGCCTTGGCCCTGCTCCGCAGGACTTCTCTGGGGCCTACGGGCCTTTCCACCCCACAATGTGACCTCAGGGGGCCTGGAGGGCCACACCCGCAGGACTGGCACAGGACAGCCTCCCACCCCTCCTCATCGAGTCCTGTGTTTTTATCATTAGAGGGTGACAATGCTTCCTTCTAGAACCTTCCTCATCTTCTGTTTCCCACCGTCTCATGGTCAAGCCGGGACTGCCGTTCCTCAGATCCTGCCGTATCCTGAGACCTCCTACATGGTCATCTGGCACAAGCATAATTAAAATTTAAAAAGTCCTGAGATAGCTCATGTCTACTCTGCACTGGCACACCAACGTCCTGGATCTAGAAAACATTCTGGAATGTTGTGAAGTGATGGCAGCTTCCGCAGTTGCCATTTGTCCTCACTGATGGTGTCTGATTCTGCATCTGCCTCTCCCTGCTTTCTTGAGGGTGATTTTGGTTCATTTGATGTCACTAGTATTTCAAATGGCCCTCGCCATGTCCCCGGGCCAGCCTCAGAGCAGGCCACGAGGGGGGAGCATGGCCTCTGCCAGACCTGCTTTGTGCTGCTGCTTGCAATGTATCTCTGGGGCTCACAGAGTTCCAGCAGTTCTGATGGACACTTGAAGTGTCCCTGGCAGGGCAGCCCCCAGGGTGAGCACGGGGAGGGGCTCCAGCCCCTGCAGGGCTGCTCCTCAGTCTTCCACTCTCAGAGGAGAGATCCATTCTCCACCCTTCAGGAGAAGTGGCCCTGGCTCTTGAGCTCAGCTGGCCGGAGGCTTCTTCCTGGACCCCTCTGGAGATGACAGGATGCCAAGAGCTTCCACTAGATAGAGAGGGCACTGCAGGCCAGGCAGAGTCCTCTTCTCTCCCCTCCTACCCTCTTTCCCTCCTGCAGGGCCCAGCAGACCACGGGGGACCCTCAGGCAGCAAGCCGGAAGCTTGTCCAGCTCTGAACCCCAAGTGTTCAGCCAGCAGCAGCACCTGGGCACTCGGCACGCGAGGGGCCGTGGGTGAGAGGCTGCCTCCACGTCCTCCCTGGGGCCTGGCACTGGCTTCTTGAGAAGGCGCTGTGGACAGCTGGCACCGCAGGCAGTGCTGGATACGTGAGTGTCCAGGGGCTCCTGCCATGTAGCACCCCCCCCCAGAAGAAGCACATCTCCTCCCGATTCTGGAGTGAGTGAGCCTGGAACCCAGCTGGTGGTTTCTCCCCTGGGCTCCAGGCATGGACTCTCCTGAATCTTCCAGCTTGCGGTAGCGCCTGTGTGTTGTCTCTCCCTGTCTCCACCAGGCCTCTCCCCTGGGTCTCTTGCAGGGACACTCGTCATGGCTTTAGGGACCACTGGGTGACAAGCACCTCACCTAGGGACCCTTCTCACAGTCTCAGGATTTGGATGTGGACTTGTTTCTTGGGAGACTCTATTTGACTTGATCCACAACAGAAAGGAAGCCAGAGACTTTACCACGGAGCAGGTCAGACTCCTGAAACAAAAAGCCAGAGGGCCTCAGACAGGGAGGCCTCCTCAGAGATCGAGCCCAGCGAGGGCCTTTCCCTCTGTGCTCCGAGACCTGGAGCCCTCAAGGGTCACGGCGGCTTGCCAGCTCGTGTCCTACCTGACGGGCCGGCTTTGCGGTGGTGGCAGCATGGAGGAGGTATTGTGCAGCCAGACAGGTCCAGATTCATGGTACCCGGCAGCTCAGGCCCAGAACATGACAAGCTTCCATTTTTTCCTCTTGTAAAAATCTGTTCATCTACATCTGAGACTAATTTGCTGGAAACTACAGAATACCTGTCACATTGCTTCCTGGCAAAGAGTCAGATGTTTGCATGGAAAAGTACAGACAGCTACATACTTCTTGGTGTTCTAATATTTAGACGTGTCATTCTTCATCTCCGCACAGCAGCCGCTTTAAATAAACGAGGGCTCCCAGCTTGGAGCGGGACCCAGCCTGGAGAGCGAGCAGGTGCTCGGAGCCACCCTGGGTGACTTTCTCCCATGACACATGCAGGTTTACTGCCAAGCCTGCTGCCCAGCATGCATTTCAAACTTGCGGTTTTAGATCACACCTCCATCCAGATGTTTGTGTGCTGGGAACGCGGCTACGCAGAAGCTCGAGGCTCACGCATGCACACGTGCTCTTTCGGGAGGACAGCAGGGGCCACTAGGGAAGGGCTGGGTGTTCAGGCTTGTGGAGTCTGCTAGGTTAGGGGATCACTCATGGTTCCTGTCGTGGAGACAGGATGAGACAGCAACGGCTGCATGAAACACAGGTTAGCAGTGCTAGCAATACACTGCGTAGTGCTTCATATCAAGTGAAACAGGAATATGCATGGCTGAGAGGAAGAAGCCCTGATGGCAGTGGCTGATAAGCAGGGGGAGGTGGGGGAGCAGGTGCTGGCAGGGGTGGTGAAGGCGTGGTGAGGCCACAGTCCCTCTCCAGACTAGGGTCATCTTAGAGCTCCCTCTGGGACCTGAAGCACAGTGGCGGCATCGAGCTTCACAGAGCTGGCAGAGGCAGCCAGCCTCCTTCCTGTCCATTCCTCTTCTGTCCACCTCTGAGCATGCCAGCTCATGGAAACCCCATTCTGTACCTGCAGGCCCATGTGAGCCAGGTTCACGTGAGCCCTCCCCTTCTTCTAGAATCACCCGGAAGGTCACAAGATGGCAGGAGGGTTTGCTTTTCTTTTTCTGAGGGGGGGGGGGATCCCAACAGCGGTACCATACAGTACAGGCTCGATCTTAATTACTGTCCGTGTGGAATTTTTTTTCTTGTGGCTTTTTTTTTCCAGTGAAGAAAACATTAATGAGAAACTTTAAAGGCTGTTGAGAGTGTCCTTTCATCAATCAGAGGGCTGTCCGGCAGGCCTCTGCTGTCAATTTTCACTTCACTGCCCATGTCCACCTCCTGCTTCCTGGTCCACTCCCTGCCCCCTCTGCAGACCTGGCTCGGAGCAGCCTGGGTGATGGAGCACAGACATTCCCCATCTGTCAACAGCTGGAGCCGCAGGGTCCGAGGATTCTGGGAACCCACCCCCAGCACCTGAGCCATGTGGGACCTGCAGTTTCTCCAGCTCTGGCCCTGGCTTTTGGCTGCCACCTCCCCCCAGCTTCACACAGACAGACAGACAGACGCTGCTAGGCACAGGCCCTCTGCCCACTCCCGTTTAAACTTGTCTTTTGAGCTGATAAGCAAAATTGATGTGAGCTTCCGCCTTTTAGTTTCCCTTTTCCTTAAAGAGATAGGGGCTTTACTACATAGCCCAGGCTGGCTTTGAACTTAACCCTCCCGCCTCAGCTTCCTGAAAAGCAGGGACTACACTGACCTGTACCACCGTGCTCGGCTGACTTCAGCTTCTTGAATAAATCTTTTAACCAAATGCTTGTGAACAAGAAAGAAAATTCAGATAACCCCATGGGAGCCAAACAAAGTTAATCTCCCTTCTGGGGCCTCCAATCACTAATGTGGCCTAGCAACAAGAAAACACACAAAGACACAGAGTCCTAGACAGATCCCAGCAGACAGGCTGCGAACGCAGGGCTTAGTGTTCCTACTGGACTCGTAGGAAAATCTTTTTTTTTTTTTCTGTTGTGGGATTTGAACTCTGGGCCTGGGCGCTGTCCCTGAGCTCTTCAGCTCAAGGCTATCGCTCTACCACTTGAGCCACACTGCCCCTTCTGGTTTTCTGGTGGTTTAACTGGAGATAAGAGTTTCCTGGACTTTCCTGCCTGGGTTGGCTTTGAACTGCAACCCTCAGATCTCAGCCTCCTGAGTAGCTAGGATTACAGGCATGAGCCACAAGTGCCTGGCAGGGAAATCTTTAAAATGACCTCCCTTCATGTTCCACACGAGGCCAGTGTGCCAGTCGCGAGCCTCCTTTAAGGTGTTTGAGACTTAAGCAGCTCTGAGGTCCTGACCGGCTTAGCCTGGAACTAGCAGTGTTACATCAATTCCTAGTGCCTTCCTGCCTGTTTTGAGGGTGGCAAGCCAGGCGTGCAATCTTAGGCAGGGCAGGCGGCCCTTGGTGAGAGGAATGCCAGCAGCCAGGCCCAGGCAGCCCAGGGCCAGTTCTGTGTCCCCTGGAATCTGGGAGCAAGACTTGCCTTGCTGCAGAAGGTTCAGATGGTCCGTCAGTGGGCCATGCGGACTGCAGGCGCCGAGGGTCTGAGCGACCTGCTTCTTGGTGTGGGCTTTCTTAGGAAGAAGGCTCCGGGGAGGGCCGATGCTCAGCGGCTGGGCCTTTGTCCCCTGGCTTCCGGACGGGGGGAGATGGCGGCTGTGAGGAGCCAGTGTCACTGCAGCTGATGCAGCACAGGCTTCCGTGTCAGCCTTCAGAGCACTGCGGCGGCACAGGATACGGAGACCCGACAGGTGTGTGGACCTGGGGCCAAGGCCAAAGAACACAGCCTTCTTGTTCCAACGTTTCTTTTTATTTGGAAAGTATTTTGTAATTCTTTCTGCCTTTCCTCCTGCTCTTGTTTTCACAAGCTGTGCTGCAAGCTCGAGCCGGAGCGGCTTCAGGCCGTGGCGTTGGCGTTTCATGTCAGCCTCCGTGGCGCTTGTCCTTGGAGCAGTACACGGCCGCCCGGGCGAGTCCTGCTGCTCTGTCAGCGGCCACCTCAGGGCATCTGCCGGGCCCGTCGTGACAGCGCGGGGAACCTGAGCTGCAGCGGACGTGGAGTTTGCATGGCTTCAAGGGCACAGCCTAAACAGGCCTGTGTGGCTCCACTCACACAAAGCTGGCTTTGGAGAGGTGGGAGCTGTGGACACATGGCTGACCCATGCCAGAGGGGTGGCCCTATCTGGGCGCGCCGTTGCAGCCTCTCAGAGCCTGGACTTGTTGGACATGTGGAGACTGCAGGGGTGCGCTGTGCACGGGTGCGGTGAGATATAGGACCAGCCGAGTCCCACCTGCTGTCAACCTTCGAAGTCCCCTAGAGGCCTGGTGGAGGTCTCCCCTCCCCATGCTCGCTGCAGCCACAGCGCCCTCTGTTGGAAGGCACACACACAGAAGGCACAGGAGGCCACAGGGCCCAGAGCAGAGCTTGCCAGAGCCACAGTGGAACACTTCCTGCTCAGTGGAGGACAAAGGCAGCAGGCCGCAGGGAGACCTCGGCAGGGCAAAGCCCCTGCAGCTGGTGCAGTGGGTACCTGGCCATTCCATGAGTCTGCCTGGCCATGGCACAGAGAGCTGTCTGTCCAGCTGCAGAGGCCGGAGAATGGGCAGAGCAGGGAGGGGAGGTGGGGGTGTGCCGGGGAAAGCATCCGGAGCCCCAGGCACATGTGTGTGACTTGTCCCTGACCTGTCCCTGCCTCCCCCTCCGAACTCAGAGGGTGGCAGAGGGCCCGTTAAGCTTATGCCACTTTGTATTCGAGGCAAAATGCCCAGAATTAGCTGGGTGAGACCAGGATATAAAACGTGGTAGGTTCGGGGAAAAAGGCCTGAACTAGGCCTGTGTGGGGCTTGACATCACATGGTCAGGCCCCAGCAAATCCCATCGCAGGGTGCTGCACTGTCACCCCAGCTCCTGGGCTGGGATCACACATCACAGAGGAGCCGACATCAAACCACTCTGGTCGGTATTGTGAGGCATGTTGAGAGCAAGCAGGTGGTGTGGCCAGGGGTGGGGAGGATGTTCGAGGGTGAACAATACCGAAATACACAGAATCTATAAATCAGACAGCAAAATAAAATTCACTGAAAGCCACAGTTAGGGGGCTGGGAAGGAGAAGTCAGGTAAAGTGTGGGAAATTCTGCCGTGGACTCCCTTTGAGCAAACAGCATGCACTTTCACACCTACAGGCTCATACTGTAATCCTGGCTGGAGATGCAGGTTTAAAGCCAGCCAGGGAAGAGAAGTCCGTAAGACTCTTACCTCCAAGGAACTAGCAAAAAGCTGGAGATGTGGTTGTGGCTCAAATGGTAGTACACCAGCTTTAAGTGAAAAAGCTAAGGGACAATGCCCAGTCTCTGAGTTCAAACTCTAGTATTGGCACATGAGCACACACACACACACACACACACACACACACACACACACACACAGAGAGAGAGAGAGAGAGAGAGAGAGAGAGAGAGCGAGAGAGAGAGAGAGAGAACGAGAGAGAGCGAGAGAGAGCGAGAGAGAGAGTGAGAGCGAGAGCGAGAGCGAGAGAGAGAGAGCGAGAGAGAGCGAGAGAGCGAGAGCGAGAGAGAGAGAGAGAGAGAGAGAGAGAGAGAGAGAGAGAGAGAGAGAGAGAGAGAGAGAGAGAGAGAGAGAGAGAGAGAAAATGACAGGAATATAAAACAGGTCCTGCCCAGGACCTGTGGAGGTGGAGGGGATTGCAGAGGTGAAGGAGCGGGGGGGGGGGGGGGTATAGTCAAAATACTTCATGCACATGTGTGAAAGGAGGAAGACTGGAGGTTGTGAGGGGGAGAGTAAAGGGGGGTGGGTTTGATCGAGGTACATCCATCATACACATTTATAGATATGTCAAAATGCACAGCTCCTTGTACAAATAATTGGTGCTAATTTAAAGTTGGGAGAGGTAAAAATCCCATAACTTTGTGCTGTGGTTGGTGGTTTGTTTCCTCACAAACACAGATGCAAGCTTCACTTTCACATGGGATGTAGTTATTTTTTTCTGTGTCATTACCAGGGCTTGAACCCAGGGCCTTGCCCTCTGACTCGAGCTCAGTTTTCTAGCTCAAGGCAGGCATTCTGTTACTTGAGTGAGAAATATCAGATTTACAGGGCAAATTTGGCCACAGTCCCCACATCGACTGTGGCCTGAGCCGACCCGCCCCTGGACGTGGGCCTGCAGGTTTGGCACCAGGGGTCGAGGCTCATGGAGACCCTGGTTGCCCGGACCCCACCTGTCATCCAGAGCACCTGTCATCCAGAGCAGGCTAAGCTGAAGTGAGCAAGAGAGGCTGGACTTGGAGAGGTGAGTGTGCTCTAAAGGGCGCCAAACCCGCATCCCAAGAGCTATCACAACTCTTTTCTGGGGAAACGTTTGTTTGAACTCCGCCACGCAGACCGTACAGGATGTGGATGCAAGGCACCGTCCTGGTAATCCACAGCACTCCACAGAGTCCTCTTTTTCAGCTCACTCCTCTCCTCCACACAGACAGAGCAGAGGGCATCAGAAACATAACTCGGGGCATCATCTCAGTCTTGACAAATGGCTAGGTGGGAGAGAAGGCTGAGGACGGGCCCTGTCCCGGGTGGGGTCAGAGGCTCAGGATGCGTGGATGGATGGATGGGGGCGTTCAGCTGTGGCTTGCAGGTGCCAGATGCTCCCTGCTTCCAGGGCAGGGGCGCCAAGTCTCGCCCAGTGTTCCCCACTCTCTTGTCCCTGCTTTAATGGACATTAAAAATGGAACAATAAGTGTGTTGGAGAAGGGAGCCGACAACATACACAATGGCTGGTCGTCTGAACTCATTCTGCTGTAAAATGTAGAAACAAGAAAGGGCAGACACGCCGTGTCCCCTAGGACGCATCGGGTTCTTTTAATATAGCGGTGCCACCACACATTCCGCGTCTGAGGCGGCATTACATTTATGTGTCACTCAAATGTTTACTCCGAATACACACACTCAATTTCGGCCGGCACGCTGGGAGCCGGCGGGGCCATGGCCGCCTCCCCTCAGTCTAGCTTCCCTGTGTGGATGCCTGCCTTCGTGGGCCAGAAGCCACTCCTTCACCGCAGGCCCTCCGCCGGAGTAGCTGCCTGTGAATCCGCTGCTGCAGATCACTCTGTGGCACGGGATGAGGATGGGGACCTGAAAAACAGGGGGCAGCGCCTGGTGACAACGGGGCTCTGGACCGGTGCGATCCGGGTGCTGAAAGCAAAGGCCCGAGAAGTACCCAGCACCTGACAGCGGGCAGCTGGACGGCGAGGCTGACCACCCCTCCCCTCCCCTGTGCCCACAGTGAGGCCTTGGGCAGCCGGTGGGGGGAACTATGTCCTGCTGGTATTGCTTGTACGTGGGCCTCTTCCACGAAGGAGTCCTCTTTTTTTTTTTTTTTTTCAGTCCTGGGCTTGAGCTCAGGGCCTGAGCACTGTCCTTGGACTTTCTCAAGGCTAGAGCTCTACCACTTGAGCCTCAGCACCACTTCCGGCTTTTTTCTATGTATGTGGTACCGAGTACTCGAACCCGGGTCTTCATGCATGCTAGGCAAGCACTCTACCACTAGGCCAAACTCCCGGCCCCGAAGGAGTCCTCTTTACTCCAACATTTGGGAGGAGAAAACTTAATTTCTACCAAGGAATAAAGTACGGTCCGTCCTTTGTGGTAGCCATCAGTACAACAGCCCCTACAGAGGCCGCGTCAGGCCCAGGACCTGGCACGCCGTCCAGGGGTCTGCTGCACGCTCTGGTTTTTAAACAGAGGTTTATTGTATCGCAGCGATGTCTTTGGTTATGTATTACCTGTGGCTGCTTTACCAAATCCTCAAGCATCCCTGAGCCCTCTGCAGCCCTGCTCACAGATTACAGCACTCTCCTTTTCTCTCACCTTCGGGGAACTTGGAGGAGCTGGAGGTGTAGCACCCGCCCGAAGCTCCCACTGCCAGTCCACCCCACAGCAGGTCTGGTGGGGGGGACGGTGTGTGTGGGGGGACAGTGTGGGAAGTCCCCTAAGCGCCCCCTTCTGTAAAGCCTGTGCAATTTTTTATCAGTAACCTAAAAGCCCATGCTATCACAGCACAGGGCATCTTCCAGTTCACGGATCCATCACGGATGCAGGCCTGTTCTCAAAAGCTATAAAACTTCCAAACCCATAGATTGGTCTCCAACAAAAATAACATGCAGGAGCCTTTCAATCAATAATGGAATCCCTCTGATTCTGGAACCGGCCGCATATTTTTTCCAACTTCGCCTTTGTTCTTCTGGGTAGAGCCCACAAGGGACAAAGCTTGTTTTCACTTGCAGCCTCATCAATACCTAAATCCTGGCGAACAAGTGACACCGAGAAGCTGTAATCAATAGCTCCCTGTGCGTTTTTTTCTTCTGGTCAAATGGTTCAGCTCCACTGACAACCCTGACACTCAGAACATGATGCTAAATCTTTATCAACAGCCATCTGGGTATCTTGCAGAACAAGGCTCGGGGGGTCACCAGGGCGCCGGGCAATCTGTGAATAAACCGACTTCTCAGGAAGGCGGAAGCTTAGAAAAAGGTGGGAAACTGTCCGTGCACATATTGATTGCTTACGCGCTGCATTTAGCAAATTCTGTTCCAGGAAGAAGTGGAAAGGGGTACTGTGTATGTGTGTGTGTACATGTGCATGTGTGTGTATGTATGCATGTGTATGTGTATATGTGCATGTATGCATATGTGTGTGTATAAAAGTGAGTGTATGTATGCATATGTGTGTGTATGTATGCATGCGTGCATGCATGCGTGTGTGTGTGTGAGAGTGTGTGTATGTGTGTGTGTGTGTGTGTGTGTGTGTGTGTGCGTGTGTAGGGGGTGAGTGAGGAGCCCCTGATTCAACATAGCAGGTTGCCTGCTGGATGGGGCACAATCCTCTGGAGACTGCCTGACTTCCGGATGGGTCTGGGGACATCAAGGTCTAGGGTGGAGACCCCCACCCAGGAAAACCTGCCTTCTGCTCTGGAGTGGGGTGAGGTGGATGCCACAGGGAGATGTGTGCCCACAGTCACCTAAGGAATCAGTGCAGGCCGGGCTCTGAGTGTTTGCGAGCTTCTTTCCCTGCTTAAATGCTCACCTGCTCTCCTCACCCTGAGTATGGAGATGTTTTCTATGAGCCTGCTGCAATGTGGCCTGCCAGGCAGAGGTGATGTTCGCGGGTCTCTGGCTGGGCCTGCAGTCGGCATTGACAGGAGTCACCCTTCCAGAATGTGGAGGCCAGACACCGCCCAGGGCTGTACTTCCCTCCAGTTCCTGAACTACCTTCTGAGTCTTCTAGCCTGCCTAATGCTCTAGGTGGCCCTGATGCACGTGGGTTAGCCCAGCGACTGTACAACACATAGCGTAGATGCAAGCCATCAGGGTGAGAATCCACGGCAGCACTGAGAGTCAAAGCCACCAAGAGGCCATGGAGGGCATGCCACCTTCATGCTGCCCCAGGCCCAGCAGAGACAGGGATTGAGGGTGGCTGCAGAGTCTGCGCTCTGCTCACTCCTCATCTCAGGGGTGTCTGAGGTGCTTCAGACCAAACAGGATCCTCTGAAAGAGGGCCCTGTGGATGGGGCCCTGTGGTCTGGGCCCTGTGGATGGGGCCCTGTGGTCTAGGTCCTGTGGACTGGGCCCTGTGGATGGGGCCCTGTGGTCTAGGTCCTGTGGTCTGGGTCCTGTGGACTGGGCCCTGTGGACGGGGCCTTGTGGACAGGGCCCTGTGGTCTAGGTCCTGTGGTCTGGGTCCTGTGGACTGGGCCCTGTGGACGGGGCCCTGTGGATGGGGCCCTGTGGTCTAGGTCCTGTGGACCGGGCCCTGTGGATGGGGCCCTGTGGTCTGGGTCCTGTGGACGGGACCCTGTGGACTGGGCCCTGTGGACGGGGCCCTGTGGTCTGGGTCCTGTGGACGGGGTCCTGTGAACGGGGCCCTGTGGACTGGGCCCTGTGGATGGGGCCTCTTCCTGAAGGGCCTAATTGGCACACAGAGCCTCGGCCCGGCCCGCCTTGCCACTGTGTGTGATTTCCTGGTTGACATGATCAGGAGTCCAGGTGGCCTTGGTGCTAGAACACAGGCCTGGTCCTGGCCTGCCTGTCCCTAGCAGCAGTTTCCTCCTGGGGAGCACAGCTTGTTCTTGGAGCATGGCCCGTCCCTGGGGAACACGGCCTGTGCCTTTCTCATGTGCTCTGGCAGCAGCTGCACACAGCAGCAGGGCATGCTGGAGCTCTGGGGAGCTGCTGGCCGTGGGCAGGCCCTCAGTGCGATGAGCCACACCTGTTGTTGGACATCTGTGGGCTGTCCACACTGTGGGACGGTGTCAGGGCTCCGGTACTCATGCTCTAGAGACCAGGAAACGCAGCCCTGAGGGACAGAACCCAGCCCCAGGGGAGGGGGCTGTACTGCTTCACATCCATCTTCCTACAACTCTGCCCCGATGGGCCTCTGCTGCTGCATTTACCATTTGGCACCTGGCACCACAGAGCAGGCACCCAGGTGCCCACTGCCCAGTGAGGGAAGCGTGAGTGCGTGAGGCCTGGTCACTCCGCCCTCCGGGCTTTGCCTCCTTCCTATGTGCTGCCAAGGTAGGGCGCCCCGGGATGGGGAGCGGCAGCCCCCCCGTGCAGACTCCCAGCTCTTCCTCCCGCTCCCCCGCGGCCCTGCTACCTTAGAAACACCCTTAATCAAATGACACTTCTCCCGGCCCACGGCGGCCAGCCCGGGGCTCCCGTCTGCAGAACTTACAGGATTGCTTCTCATCGCTCCCCCCACGGCGCGGGCGGCTCTGGGGTTGCCTGCCAGGGCTGCTAATTGTTGGTAAGAAACCATTTCTCCGAATTTCACAACCTTCAGCAGCTTCCACAGCACCTGTCTGGTGAAGGAATCTGAAAGGAAGCACACAGAAGGGCGCTATTTGGACAAACAGCTTCAACAGCTCTGATAGAAACAGCTGCCAGCCCCGGAGCAGAACCCCCCACACAAACGGAGGCGCTGGACTCCACGAGGCCCGGATGCCCAAGAGGAAAGGCCCCGAGCCTGAGATCCCCTCCCTCCCCGCTTCCTCGCAGGGGTGCCCTGTGTCCACCCGCAGTTCACGGCCTCCCGTGTAGCTCTGAATGCTGGACACCGCGATGGGCATAGCCGTCTCTGAAAGTCAACTGACTTCTTCCTGTTGCGCTGAGTCTCAGGGGCTCTGGGTCCTGTTGTGGTCAGACCCACCGCCCTCCGCCCTGGTTCAAGAACTCTCTCCCAGTTTGGGAGTGTGCTGAGCTGACGGGCCCCACTGTCCAAGCAGAGAGGACGCACTGCCAGGGGATGCTGAGCCCAGCCACTCCTCATCCTGGCGCTCCAACTCGCCGGCAGGGGTTTCCAGGGAAGCCGGATGCTCCCGGCGTCTGAGGGAACGCTCATCACACCCCGTGTGCGGCCAGGAGGATTTGGGTTTTATAGGAAACACCCTTACGTGCATGTTAAATAATAAAAATCACTCCTTCACGGAAGGGACGATAATCACTTCAGTGGGGAAAGAATCTGTTTAGTCTTTATTATAACATTAAGCAAATTAAACATCAGCATAATCCAGGTGATACCAGAAAAGGGTCATCAAAGAAATTAACTTTGTTGTTCATTAATTTACATGGATTAGCAGAGGGCAAAAAGATGGCAAATGTGCTCTAGTTTTTTTATGATATAATTTCAAACTGTACACCGTTTGTGGCAGGAGGGTGACTTTGGGGTTAATCAGACTGATTTGTCCTTTTAATTGCTTTCTATTCAAAGAAAATTCATTAGATAATGTTCTCTTCAAAATTCATGAATCAATTTAACTGGAGAAACCACATTAACAGCCTGGGGTTCATTAGCACAAGGCTGTGAATGCTGAGGGCTGGGAGGGCCTCGGTAGGCAAACAGACTCTGTTTACCGTCTTGTCTTCAGAAAGGGGCCAGCCGCGGTGCTGATCAGGACTGCACTGTCGTGGACCCTAGCCCACAACAAGGGACCAGAAGGAGGAGGAGAGGCAGGTGGCCCGCAGAGTCACTTGTACCAAGTGGAGGATTAATCTGGGGAGAGACTGTGAGCTGGTCCTGGAGGCTGGGCAAGCAGAGGCCCAGCCTTTCTTCCTAGCAGGGCAGAGTGAGTGGCTTTCCTTCCACGCTTGGACCCAGCAAGAAGAGGTGGCCAAAGTCACTTTGGAGAGCATCCTGGAGTCTCTCGGAATCCATCAGAGGAGTGGCGGGTCTGATCTGGGAGCGGCCTCATGTGCAGCTCTGCTAGACGGCTGGCTGTCCAGCCACCACCTTCTTCCAGGAGCGAGCGCATCATGAAATGGAGCCCTGCATGTCTGCGTGCCACACACAGTCCAGCACAGTGTCCGCTGTCCTGTGCCGTCCACCAACGGGACCCGAGGCCCAACGGACACACAGCACCGTATCCTGGGCAATGTGGCCCCAAGAAGCAATACTTTGCCATCAAGCACCTCATTTTAACACGTTTCATCCTTGATCCATGAGAGCAGCTCTCAGAGCCAGCGCTGTGAGCCCCACGTGTGGGCAGCCCCGCTGCCACGGCCGTCCACACTACTGGCGACGGGGTCTCAGGGCCCACCCTACAATGTGGGAGCTCTCCAATAGATGCAGCTCAGTGCTAGAGCATTTGCCTAGTAGGCCAAGGCCCTGAGCTTGATTCTAAGCCACACACACACACACGCACACACACACACTATTAATTTAATTATTATTAAATTCAGTGTTAAATTATTAAAATATTAATGAATATTACGAACAATTCAGTAAACATTACAAAATAAATACTGTACACAGGGATGGGAAGCCCTGCTCCTTGTAGCTGAAGTATCCACATAACTCATGAGTGGCCGACCCCGAGGTACCCCTGAAATACCACCGTCCTCCAGACAGACCCGCCTGCAGTGGGCCAGAAACAGGGCTGTGGAAAAACTTCCCTGGCCACACATGCATTTCCTTCTGTCACGTCTCCTGTTTTCTTTCCAGACCCAAGCTTTCTCCAGGTTGTTCGTGCCCCCGTGGCTTGGCTGTGCGGACACAAGTGGGGTCACAGTGGGTTCTGCAGGAGGCTGAGTTTGCTCTGAATCCCCTCATCAAGGGGTCACAGCGTGAGTAGCTAAGATCCACACGCCCGTCGCCGCGTGGTCAGTAAGTGACTTGCTGTCTTGGGTTGTTCATCATTAGCACGAGGGTGGATCTGTTTCTCTGGAAGTAAAGCTGAGAAGAACCCTGTGGATGTGTGAGACAGAGCTGGAAGATCTGGTGCTTGCAGGCATGTGATTGCCAGGAGAAGAAAATGTGTGTCATACAAGGACCTTATGAACAACCACCATCCCCCATACAGTTACAGACCACACTGCACACAGGACACACCCAGAGAAGGCCGAGAAGAACACTTGGGGAAGCCCCTGGAGGAAGATGGGGGGTGGAGGGGCCGCAGGGAAAGGCAGGCCAGAGGTGGTCAAACAACGCTTTCCCCATCCTGAAGGAATGCCTGAATGAGGGCTGCCCTGAGAGAGCCCTCCAGAGCTGAGAGAATAGATACGCCGTCACAGTCCCTGCTTCAGAAGGGAGAAAGAAGGTCCCCAGAGAGGAGAGTGGTGAAGTCACGGAGGAGGGGCTGGGAACAGCACAGCCCAAGGGGCCTGAAGGACGGCGAGCCCGGGGCCAACGCGCCAGGGCCTAAGGCACATTTGATGGTGTTTAGTAAAAAGTACGGTGTAGACATGAAGCTACATCACCAAGACAAGCTGCACGAGAGATTTAAGGCAGTACATCCACGAGAAGAAGTTGTCCCTACTCCATCCGACCCAGAATCAGAACCAGAACCTCTCACACCAGTCCTTCAGCTCATTCCATGGAGACACAGGGTCTAGCTGGCAAGAGATTCCTCCACCGTAGTCAAAGCAGAGACACATCTGACTGGAACTAATTGAGCCAATTCCAGATAAAACACGGATTCTAATGTGACTGCATTTCATAGAGCAAAAACCATAAAGAAGTTCTACACGAGGTAAATGAAGATGAAATGCTACGGTACTGGTGTAACAGGTAAAGGAGGAAGGAAAGGGGCACAGAGGAACAGGCAGAGGGGACAGGCAAAACAAACGATGACATGGTTTATATTAACAACTGTACCGCACAGAAATGGACTAAACACACGGATACGAGGCACGATGCCAACACGAGTGCAAAATGATTGTGTGCTGTCTCCAAAGAAATCCACCTCAAATAATAGACATAGATAGGTTAAAAGGCAATTCTAAAGCAAAGACAGTTAATCTAACACAAAATAAGGCTTAAGAACAAAGTAAATTCCCATGATAACATAGAAGAGACAATATACCAATTCCAAGCATTTATGCTCCTAACAACAAAGTTTCAAAGTAGAAGAAGCCAAATGTGACAAAATGACGGGACAGTTAGAGAAATCCACCATTTTATGTAGACACTTCTCTGTCAGTAATCAATAGAATGAGTTGGCATAAAATCAACAAGGATAAACAACTGACTGGATCTACCAGACTGACTTCAAGCCTCTCTGCCTAAGGCGGAGACGCTGACAAGGCGCCCTGCAAGCTGCGATCTGGGCTAGGAAGCCAGCCCCACGTGAACCCCATGCTTCTGGTCCTAATGGAGCCAGACAGGAGCGATACACACGAGGCAGTAAGGGAGTCAGATGTGGCAGCACACGCTGCAATCTCAGCCCGTGGGAGGCCAAGCCAGGAGAATCGGGGTTTGAGTTCACACTTGTCTCTTGGCAAGACCTTGTCTCAAAGATAGGGAGAAAATTTTCAAACATTTGGGGCAGCAAAGAAACCACTTCTGATAAACAGTGTGAAAGAGAAGGCCTGGAGGGAAACTTAAAAATACATTGAGGAGGTAGGAAATGAAGGCAGAACTAAAGCCATGAAAAGCTTTATGCAACACAGCACTTCTTAGAGGGAACTTTATCCTGTTAAATATTTGAGTTAGAATCTAAGATATCTAATCTAAGATATCATCTTCAGAAAGAAGAGGGTAGGGGTGTAGCAGGCACAGGCAGTTCAACCCTAGGAACACACCAACACAATAACAAAAATGTGAACAAACCAACCCACAGAAGTCTGAACAATTCCCATGAAAACAAAGCCAGCACGAGCAAGCTGGGGGGTAGGGGGGAGAGGAGGTAAGGACACAAACCCCAACCCCAAACAGCCTAAAAGAAGAAAATACTAGAGTTAAAGGGAATCAAGAAAAGGAAACAAGGAAAAATAGTGAAACTAAAAAATAACTTTCTTGAAATAGTCAATAAAATGGACAAAGCTCGTGTAAATCTGACAGGGTGGGCGGGCTGGGGGTAAGACAGCACATTACAACTCACAGGCATATGAAGGACAACAAGTTATTCCCACTAATGACTATACACACAATTTGTCTTTATCAAAAACTACAAACTACCAAATTTGGATATGTTCCTTTTCATTCCAGAATGGGATAGCATGCATGGTTCATTCCACCTGTAAAAATAAATAAACCAACAGTGGCCAATTGTGCAGCTTTGACCCTAGGCTATTAAATTTTAAATGATCTTGAAGTAGTTTTATAAAGGAGTTGCCACTCGGCAAAACAGCTGATGATCGAGTGCAGTGCATCTAGAAGCATGTCACCCCGCCCTTCCCAACCTCCTCTGCCCCGCATTTTCTTAGTTTTGCAGCCTATGTTTGAATGCTATGACCATATTTTCCCTCTCTTAATTCAGCTCTCTCCTTCTCCTCATCCCCACCCTTTTTGAGACCAGCTTCCTAGTGTTTATTTTGTTGGATGGTGAGTTAGCTTTTCTAAGGAATTACACCATTTGAGTTCTCCCCTGGATAGATCATATTTCAGCTCATACATTTATGTAATGTGGATACCATTCCATTGTATACTTATATATTTATAAGTTAATTCCAGGTTCCTGATGAGAGAAAACATGCCTTCTTTTTCTCTCTGGGCCTGGCTTATGTCACTTTACACGATTTTTTTTTCCAGGTCCTTCTATTTCTTTGCAAAGGATGCAGCATCATTCTTTCCAATGGCCCAATATAATTCCATTGTGCATATATGTATCACATTTTCTTGATGCATTTGTCACTGAGGGGCATCTGTGCTGATTCCATGTTAGATTTTTTTTTTAAAGCTCATTTCCCAATGGTTCTCATTCTTGGGGTGCTTGAACTCATGACATTATGTTTGCTTGCCTACAGCCATATCCAGCCTTGCTCTTCCTTTTTTGCTGGTTATCTAAGTCTTCTGGACTTTCCTAGACAGACTGGCCTCATGCTATGATCTTCCAGATCTCTTCCTTTTGAGTATCTAGAATTACAGGCATGAGTTATCAGTGCCTGGATCTCATAATCTTAAATAAGATTATTTATATTTCTTTACTTGGCAGCTTTGAGTTTTCCTTACCATTTAATTCTTTCAGATGCTTTAATCTTATTGTTGTTATTGTTATTATTATTTACAGCATTTGACTCTTTTCCCCTTGCTTGGGGGGAAGGTATTATATTGTATTGCCTCTATCAATACCACCACACAACCCACAAGGTAGGACAACTGATTCTGTGCTGCCAGTAGTTGAACAATGTTCTACCTTTCTTGTGCTTTCCTCTAACTTGTGTACATATGGAAATGCCACTGACTTCTCAGCTGAGGTCATGTGACAGACCGTCTCAGAGGTCCCCTTGGGTGCTGTGTCAAGCCCCCAGTTCACAACAGGAAGAGTATGAAGAGAAGACACGAACGGCCCAGACACACGCAACTCCAGAGCAAGGGGCAGGGCAGGATGGACCACTGCCAGTGGAGCCAGAGAGGCCCAGGCCTCCCCGGCCTGAAGCCAGTGAGGAATTCCAAAGGAGTGCTGGAAGTGAAGAAATGGAAATATCAAAATGAAATGCACAGCCGAAATGAAATTGATAATGTGAATAATCCTACAATAATTAAAGAGGCCGAGTTCATAATTTACAATCGTCTAGAACCAAGATGAATCCACCAGTGAATTCTATCAAATACTTACGGAAGGACCATCACAAATTCAACATAATCTTTTCTAGAAAATAGAAGAGCAGTGAAGATTTCTATTTTTCCAAGGACTTCATCAGACCTGCATTACCTCTGTATGCAAATCAGAAAAAGATAGAAATAAAAAGGCCCAGGTTACGAATTACATAACTTGTGAACATGGATCCCAAAGTCTTGGCAGAGTATTGGCAATATATAAAAGAACCAGACATCAAATTAAGTAGGGTGGTGGGTCTGGCGGGCATGGCAGAACTTGGCTGTGAGGCAGAGGCAGGGGGAATGGCCTGCACTGTGTGTGAGTTCCAGATTAACCAGGGCGCCACACTGAGATCCTACTGGAAAAAAAAATTGGTAAAGTTGGCATAAGAGAGCAGGGCTGATTGAGTATTTGAAGATGAGGGACCTGAATCTGAAGCTACAGGACAGAAGGGTGCTGTGGATGGACACAGGCCGACGCAAACACAGCGCGGGTCGAGACTGCTCCCCACAGCGAAGCACAGGCCCACCGAGGCCCCCACGAGGTGGCAGAGCCCTCTTCCACTACGGGCATTTCACACCGTCTGCCTCGAACGCAAAATCAGCCAACAGCCCTAATTGTGTGGTTTTGACACTAAGGTTTTTACAGTTCTTCTTTTTATTTTTTAAGCCCATTTTCCAATAGCTCTCCTTATGTCCTGAGTTCTTACTTACAGTCCATTACCAGGCTGTGAACTCTGAGCCTCTAACTTGCTCAGCTTGCTCACCTGGCTGGTACACTACTGCTTTTCCAATCTGAGAACCAAATGCAAAAGAAAGAAAAAAATTTAGGCAGAGACTCCAAACCTTTTACAAAAGTGGTAAAGATATAAATCTAAATGACGAAAATCATAGACATTTTAAGAGTTTTTGAGAAGCAGTTTTAGATCCATAATCCATGAAAGAGAGAATTAATTCAGGTGAACTTTATTAAAACGAAAACTTCCACAAAGTTGAAGAGTCCAAAAAAGAAAAGCCACGCACAGGCTGAGAGAATGCAAAATGCATACCTGACAATGTCCTTGTATCCAAAATATACAAAGAATTCTGAAAATCCAGCAGTAAGAAGTCAAACAATCCAATTAAAAAAAAAGAGAAAGTCAAGACAAAAGTAACAAATGAAAAATAAGAATACAGAAAGGCATTTAACCTAATGTGTCTTCAGGAAATTGTACACTAAAGCACCTGAGTAGGAAGGTGAAAGTTCCCAAACAGATCACACCAAGGGGCGGCCAGGGCAGGGTACCTCTCCTCTGCGGTGGCACGGTACAGTGGCACAGCTGCTCTGGGGGATGGTTTGCTGACTTCTGACAAAGCTCCACACAGTCTCACCATGCTACGTAGGTAGGCACTCAACTGGTGTGAATACTCTGTCTGCACAGAAGCTTGCTTGTAGTGTTCAGAGCAGCTTTATTCACTGTAGGGAAGGAAGCGGCCCTTCCCTACCTGGACTAGATAAGCAAGCTGAGATATGGTCACATAATGAGAAATTATCTAAATGAATTATCAAGCCCTCTAGGGACACAGAGGAACCTTCAGCGTGCTCTCAGTATGAAAAGGGAACATACAGTAAGTCAGGAGAGATAAGACAAGGCTATACCAAAACCCGAGATGGGTGCTGCAGGGCAGAAGCAGGAAAAGGGGGTAGGGGAGGGTGCAGGACAAGGACAGCTGAAATGATGCTTGTGAAAGTAGCCTCTACTATAACCAGGGAAACACTGCAATACAGGAATCCACGGCACAGAGAATCTAGGCAACTTATGCAAGGGAGAGACGACTGTGACACAATGCCCAGGGGACTGGCCCTCAGGGAAGACATTCAGACTATGAAAAAGAATCTGACGCTTCCTGGCTCAGGACAGGGCGTGGGGATGCTCAGCACTCCCTATGAACTCTGGAAACAAGCAGTCTGCAAGACGAGGGGCTAAGTGGGGAGCTGTGCGCAAATACTGAACTCCACCTGAAAACGTTCTCTTCCACGGGCACCCACAAGAACCACCCTCAGAATGCTGCAGGAGCTCACACTGCACGGTGGAGCCAGAGCCTGGCTCTTCCATGTGAATGGAAGTTCACCGATGAGCCTGGGAGAGCGGCTGGAAGGTCGAGGTGGGAGCAGATTAGAGTTGTAGAAGCCGGCCTGTACAGCTCTGTGCCCGGGAGATAGGGAAAAGAAGGGGTACTGATGATGTGCACATCACAGGGCAAGAGAATGCACAGCCTCTATAGAAAGACATGATACAAGCATATGCAGCTAAGCACACGAGCTCACCAATCCATCAGCCCCGAGACTTGGAAGGATCTTCCCTGCAGCAAGACGCCCACCCAGAGCCCAGACCCTGGTGTCTAACGCCATCTTATAATGAAAAGAACCAAAGCCTTTCAATAGTTGGCCTTCTTCCCGACACCCAGGAATTCCACAGGAGGCATTTCTGATGAGCCTGAGGCATCTTGCAGTGTCAGAAAGCAAATACCTGCTCAGAACATTGAAACAGGACAACAAAGATAGATCTCCAACCACAGTGAGGGGCCCTTCCAAAGAGACAGGGAAGTAAACTGGCTGAGCTCCCGGGAGCCAAAGTGGGATCAATTAGAGCAACAAGATGCAGGACTGCATTGCAGCCCAACAAGGAAAATAAATATTCATGAGTCCCTGCTGATAAAAGCAAACGGTTGGCTAGACTGGATGGGTAAAAGAATGTAAGAGGACAAACCTACATCCCATTCCTCCAACGAGGGTGTGCAGAGCACTAACGTTTGAGAGAGCATAGGCTGAGAGGAAGTTAGGGTGGAGAAACATGACTGGACCAGATGACCGAGGCCAACAGCAGCACAACACACGCTGATGGCATGAACCCCTCATCTGACTTCAGGGCAATGGCGTCTACTTCTGGTGGTCTTCCTCCTGAAAACAAGAGCTCTTGATTGAACTGGAAAAAGCCTTTAATAAACCCCCAACCTGGGCTATTCCATACGTAGCTGCCAGCATTCTTCAAAACTCTCCAGGCTGTCTAGAATAAGGAAGGTCAGACAAACTTTCACAATAAAGGAGCCTAAGGAGACCTGGTGATGAAACGTAATGTGGAGTCCTATGTGGGATCCCAGAAGAAAAAAAGATAGGAGGTGAAAACTAAGAACATAGGAGTGGAGCACAGACTTTAGTTAAAACAGGGGATCAGTGTTGGTTATCAATCATTGCTTATAACAAACATGCCATTCGGATGCAAAGTTTCGACTATAAAATGTCCTCTGTGATGGTTCATCTTCAGTGTTAACTTGACCAGACTGAGGGCCTGGGGCTTTGTGCGGCACGAAGAGCCATCCTCTGGGATGGCGCCGTCGTGTGGGCTCTGGCCTGGTGAACGGATTCGTGACTGGATGGATCCATCATGGGAAGGCACTGTTGGGAGGTGGTAAGGGGCAGGGAGGAGGTGGGGCCAGTTGCAGTAGTAAGGTCACGGGGACAACTTCTTGCCCTGGCCCCTTCTTGTCTTCCACCTCTCCTTTCTGGCTACCATAGGAGCTGTAAGGCAAAAGAAAAACTTCTCCCTAAAAGTAGTTTATTCACCTTTTGATGTACTTTGTCTCAGCGATGGGAAAACAACCAGTACATCATCATAATAAATATAAATGGCCTAATTTTAAGTGGGTAGATGGATGTGGGATTTTAGTTAGTGCTTATGGTACTAACTTCTCAACTTTTCTGTAGATCTGAAACTTCTAAAATAGTCCCTTCAAATGAATATGATCTGCTATATTAACACCCTAATGAAGGCTATGCTATCATATCAAACAGGCTGATGATTACTTAAAAAATGAACACCCATTCATAATAAAAGTTCTCAGAAAAATAGGAAGAGAAATAAACTTCTTCAACTTGATAAAGGTATCTACAAAAAACTTACAGATGACACAATTAACTTTAAAAAGATGAATGATTTTCCCTCAAGATTGGGAATAAGGCAAAAATGTCTATTCTTCCTCCTTTTATGTAATATCTCAATGGAAGTCCTTGACATGTAAGAAAGCACCAAAATAAATGGCATATATTTTAGAAAGAAGAACGACAACAGTCTCAGATTAGAGACACTATGGTTAGTTTTGAAAAATACCTAGCAATCTCTGTCTCCTGATTCTTGGAATTAGTAAGTGAATTTATTAGCAAGGCCATTTGAGGCAAAAATTACCAATACATTGCTTGATTGTTACTAATAATAACTCCAACCAAAATCAGATGTGTTGAAAATTACAAAATGCTGACAAAATAAAATAAATCTGAATAACTGGGAAGTTACACCATGTCCATCAAACTCTCAACTTTCAAAGATTTGAATTCTCCAAAATTTGATCAATAGTTCTGCTGCCATTCCAATAAAACTCCGGGAGGCTTTATTATTGCTACAGTCTAGTTAATTATAAAATTTACATCAAAAGGCAAAGGCTCTACAATACCCAGAATATTTAACAATGGACAGAAAAAAGTAATGAAATTACATTGTCTTGCCATGCTGTGACAGGAAACAAGTGTGAAGAAATTCATCTCTGGGTATATAGAGTAGAACAGAGGTTTTTAAAACAGACCTCTGACATATGGACAAACGTTTACTGACAAATAGGCATTTTAGGAGAGAAAGAATATAATATTAGTATAATAACATAATAATTATTTTTGGTGGTTGTGCTGGTGTCAGAGATTGAACTCAGGGACATTGTTCCTTAGGTTTTTTTTTTTTTCTTCTCAGGCTGGCATTCTTCTACCACCTTGGGCCACAGCTCCACTTCTGGGTTTTTGGTAGTTAACTAGAGATAAGAGTCTTAGGAATTTGTTGCCCAGGCTGGCTTTGAGCTGCAATCCTCAGATCTCAGCCCCCTGAAAAGCTAGGATTATAAATGTGAGCCAGCAAAGAATATTTTTTTTTCAGAGTGGTGCTGGAAAATTAGATTTCCATAATGGAAGTAGTTGATATAAAATGTATCATAGAGCTCAATACAGAACACGGAACTAAACAATTTAGAGAGAAAACATGTGAGAAAATCTTCATGGTCTGAGGTTAATCAAAAAGTTCTTAGACATGCTATGAAAGGTACGATCCTTTTAAAAAGGGACCCCATAAAACAAAGTAGTTATCAAACAGGAAAAATACTCATAAACAGCACATCTAAGAAAGGAGTGATAGCTAAAATCATAACTCTTAAAACTCACCCAAGAGAGAGTAAGCCACCTACTTAAACATGAGATGAAAGCTTAGATTGAACAAAGGACATACGAGTACTGGCCAATGGGCTCATGAAAAGATACCCCACATAACTAGCTATTACAGAAATGCACATTTCCATCATGACTATCATTACATATCTACTAGACTAGCTAACACAAGAAAAGATCCATAAATAGGTGTATACCGACACACTGGAGTACGATTGAATATATGCCACAAATTGGATACATTTCAGAGGCCTTAAGCTGACTGAAAGCTACCAGGCCCAAAGGTCATTTAGTATTGCCCAACTCCACTTAGATGATATTCTTTTTATTACTGTCTTTTTAAAAAAACTGCTTCTGGTACTGGGCTTAAACTCATGGTCTGAGTACTATCCCTTAGATTTTTTGTTCAAGGCGGCTGCTCTACTGCTTAAGTCACAGCTCCATTTCTGGCTTTTCAATGGGCTGGCTTTGAATTGTGATCCTCAGATCTCCTGAATGGCTAGGATTAGTGGCATGGGCCACAGGACCTTGGCAATTATTGCCCTTAAGTAGTTGTTCAAAAGGGTTTCAGTTTAACATATGGCACATCTTGTATCACTCTCTCATCATTTATCTCAACTCCACCATCCTCTCACACCTGGTACACTGAATCCTGTATTCTTTTTTAAAATTGTGATTATAAAGGTGATGTATAGGGAATACTGCTTTCATAAGTCAATGGTGCCACTTGCTTTGCTCTCTTCTGTCCCGGACCAAAACTATTTTGTTGTTGTTGTTGTTGATTACTTGCTGGTTGTGGAGCTTGAACTCAGGACCTGGGCACTACCTTGAGCTCTTCTGCTGAGGCTAGTTCTCTACCACTTTGAGCCACAGCGCCATCTTTGTTCTGTTTTGTTTTTGGTGGTTAATTGGAGGCAAGAGTCTCCCAGGGGCTTTTCAGCTTGGGCTGACTTTGAACTGCGATCCTCAGATCTCAGCCTTTGGAGTAGCTAGGATTACGGGCAGGAGCTACCAGTGTCTGGTGCCAAACTATGGTTCAACACACAGAATTCTCTTGATGGCAACCGGATTGTGGCAGCCAGGAGCCAGGGTGGGGCTGGAAGCTGGACCTGGGAGCAGAGCAGCAGGGTGTCTTTGGTGATGCCACTGCTCTGGCTGCTGCTGCTGGCTGTGGTCACAACAGTCCAGACGTGTATTAAAATTCACAAGGCCGCACACCACAAAAAGGCAATTTCAGTCTATGTTAATTTGAAAAGCAAATTTTTAGGAAAAGCTGAAAGGAAACCTTTCTTTCAATCAAAGGGAGTTTTTGTCCTCTAAGTTCAGGGCACTAGGGAATACTTTCTATTTAAGATGGAATCTAGGTCACACTTTCTGCAAAAATCTTTTCCTTGTCCCCCTCCCTCTCCACCCCTCCCCGCCCCTCCTCTCCATGGAGGATGCAGCTCATGGAGGAGGAGAGATTGGCTGCTTCCCAGGGCCCGCCCTGCCCTAGGTGTCGCCTTCAACCTGGCCAGTGGGGGGTGCCACGCCTCCCGCACACCCTGAGCTGGAGGTGGCCTGTCAGACCGGCTGGACCTCACAGCTGCTGCTGCCCTGCTGGGCTCTGAGGTCAGGACTAGGGCTGTGTCTGGTTGCCAGGGCCCTGGGTCCCGTGTGCCTTGACCTCTGTGACTAACCTGTCCAGGATGGAGGGGTGCAGGTCAGACACAAGGGTGACACAGGTGCCGACATGCTTTCTCCTGGGAGTCCTGAGAGCTGCCTTTGTCTTGCTGCGGGTGACAAGAGGTGGAGGGGCACAGTCACGTCACAGGTGGGAGGACAGGCGTGCAGGACAAGTCCCCTGCAGGCCTCTCAGCCTCCCTGCCTGACTGAGATGAGCATACACCACTACCAGGTGATCCGCTTACGAGACTTCCCCTTCTCTCCAAGGCTGGGGATGGTTTGTGCCAGTGCCATGGAAGGTTAGCTGGGCTCACAGGGTGCCAGTGCCTCACGGGCAGGGGCTGCATGCACTGAGGGGCTTCACTGTCCACCTTCTAGGTGGCATTCTTAACTGTGATAGAGCGAGGGTGTTGGATTGGGGCCGAGTGGGCCCTCGTGCCCTCTGTCTGCAATGCTGTCCACAGATGGCCCCTGACGGCTCAGGAAGGCCCTGTTTTCCTGGGCTGGCCTCCTGGGCCAGGTGGGCTGCTCCCGTGACGTACTCTGGGTACGTTCCATGGTGTCCTAGGGCCAGAAGGAGGAGACATGGGAAGCCAGGATGCTACCTTTGGGATAGCCCTTCTGTCCACTAATAAGGAAGCACGCACGACATTTAGAGACAGTTTTTCAGCCACCCCCTTTAGTGACAAGGCATGGGAACAGACGGAAAGGAGTCCCGTGGACTGTCTCTGAGCTGGTCCTGAGCTGAGGGTACTGGAGCTCAGTCTGTGTATGTGGCACAGGCCAGCAGGCTGAGGCAGCTGCACACATTTCTAGCTGCAGGCCCAAAGAGACTCGTGCTGCCATCTCCAAGAATAAAACAACAGCGGAAGCCAAGAGCCTACTGCTTTGGTGATTCCGGAGTGTAATATAGGGAGTCTAGGTGTCCGTGAGGCTCCAACGTCTTTGAACTCATGTTAAGGCAATGCCTTATTCTTTCTGTCTGATTAATCTTTGTTAATTTCCTCCTCCAAATGCAGAGAAGCTATGGGCCCATGACCTGCCACCACGACAGGTCAAATGCAGGGCGAGTCCGAGAACTCGCCAACTTCCATAAAAGCAGTCATTCAAGAGATTTACCCAAGTGGAAAACACTGCTTTTTGCCTTGAATGTGGTTCTCATATAAATATGTTATGCATGATAAGTGGGAGTGATTTGTTATTCCTAAATAAATGGACACATCTGAAACAGTCTCCTGTTTAATTTTCAGTATCCTAAGTGTGTGTAGACAGCCTCATTTCCGAAGGCCTCTGGGGTCCTCTGGTTTGAAAGAGCAGCGTATGCTCAGGAATCCATGCACCGAGGGTTCTCAGCCAGCCGCATGGCGTGAGGCCTGCATTTAAGAAGAGCGACGCTCCCTGTTTTCTGGCTCTGATGCCCCATGATGTAATCTCTGAGCTCACCTTGTGGACAGATGACACCATTAGCAAATGGAAGTGAACCTTCTGCCTCCGGAGCAGCCAGGAGCCGGCGGAGGGCCTCAGCCACACGGGGCATTGAAGGCAGGAAAGGGGAGGGCCTCATAACGCCACCCGGGTTTGCAGGTAGAGGAGATGCCGAGTTGGCCTTTACTTTTCCGATACTTAGCGCCTCCTACACTTATTTAACAGAAGAATTATGCCTAAGACTTTAAGCACAAACTTAGGGAAACCTACAGAGAAATGATTAAACTGTGAGTATCCGGATATGAATATGAATAATTATATATTAACACTTCCACCATCGAAATAATTGTCATTCTGCTCAAAGCTGAATGACTGACTTTTGAACAGGGGTTAATGGTTTCTGAACAATAAAAGAAAGAGAGAGATACACTGGGTAAACCCCCGAGGCTGGGGGGGAGAGGAGAGCCAGCACTCAGGACCCTGGACCCCAGGTTGTTACTGCCTAATTGAGGCTAACCTTGACTAGAAAGGCGCTCAAAGCCAGTCTGAGGCTTCTTCTATTCCTTTTGGCTTTCCTGGCCCCATGAAATCTCCCCTTGCCCAGTTCTGCTCGGGAGCACGAGCTCCTCCCCCCCCCCCGCCACTCAGCCGCTTCCTGGAGGGGGAGTGCAGTCACTCTGCAGCTGCTCACCTGTCCACAGGGTTGGTGACCCTCCAGATATGCCAGTCACCATAATGTCCCCAACAGAGTCCCCTGCGTGGGACTCAGCAGGTCAAGCACCATCGCAGGAGCAAACCCTTCTGCCACTGCTGGCCCCTCCCTGGCGGAGCGCATGCTCTGGCCCCGCTTCGTGGGCTTCCGCGTGGCTGCAGCAGGCGCCATGGGTCTGTGGAGCCCAGACCCGAGCCGTTTTACCACACTACACTGGTGGTCTTCGGGACGGGCACACAGGCCCCTGCCACCTAGACTGGTGCATTCCACTAGAAACCTCAGCTGGGAGGGGCGAAACCAGCAGCCTGCGAGCAGATATTTCATGCTGCTTTCCCAAGTCTTAAAAATAAGCTTCCTCTCCAACTGGGAAAGCGCCCAGCCAGCCCTCCCGGCCTTACACACAGACACCTCACATTCAACGTCACCCCACTTAATTTCCGGGAACACTGACAACCCTGGGGGGTGAGCCTGAGTGATCCCCACCCAGGCGGCTTTGCCAGCTTGTCTGGAACAGCCCTGGGGTGTGCTGAATAATTTTTCATTGATAATCATGCTGCCGTCGCCATTAGCTAACTTTTGAAGACCAACCCAACGGAAAGGAGCCGAGCCCTTAATTTCTTAATGAATTATTCTCTAGTGCGGGCCGGGGACTACGCCATGGAGCAGACATATCATTACTGACAGAGCTGTCAGAAGGACAGGCAAAAGGAAAACTGGCAAGCTTTAATTTCTCTGCAGAGAAATGAGGGGCTCTTTGGGGATTAATCTCAGTATCAACATTGAGCCTTTGCCTCAGGGCAGCTGAGGAATTCAAAAGAAGTTGTGACTGAATTTTGAGTGATGGAATCTAGCTCAAATTGTGCAGCTGACTTTGGTTTCTCACCTATTCAAATGAGGAAGAGGTTGTGCAGGTGTGACGGGGGAGGGGGAGAGGCTTGCAGGGCAGGTAGCGGGCGCATGCTGGCAGCAGGGGAGAGGGCTGTGGGCAGCCTGTGGGGTGTGTGTGTGTGTGCATGCATATGTGTGTGTGAGGTGTGTGTGTGTGTGTATGTGTGTGTGTGTGTGTGTGTGTGTGTGTGTGTGTGTGCTGCTGTCAGTCCTGTGCTGAAGGTACAGAGCAAGTCAGATCTGGGTCCAGGGCCCTTGGCTTCCTTGCAGAGACCACAGCTGGGGCAGTGGTGGGCCAGGGAGACCCTGACATGGCACTTGGAGATGGTGAGAGAGAAAAGGAGGCGATGATGTGAGTTGGGGCAGGAAAATGCCGAGGCACAGGCAATCATCCCAAATGACTTCTGCCACCAGGAAAGCCTGCTCACGCGGCTTCAGGGCTGCAGCCTGCCCACTCGTCCCATCGGCCTTGGCCACAGTGACACTGGTAGCTGGCCTTGCCTGTGCTGTTCCATCCCCCACCCTGGCCACCTTTGCTGGCTCGCCGCACAGGGAGCGTCAGCCTCTGGGGAGACCCTCTTCCAGCTTTTTCTCTCTTCCATTTCTATGTGTTCGTCCATCCATTCCACGGCACTGCCCCCAGAGTCAGTCTCCAATTCTAACCTTCCCACCCCTGTCTTCTCGCTGGGGCCAGTGTGGAGGTGAAGTGTCCCCGAGACTGTGTGTTGAGGGACTGGTCTCCAGCCTGCTCTACTACAGGAGGTGGTGCCGGGGTGGGAGGTACAGGGGCGGGAAGCGAGGTCCTCGGAGCTTCCTGCTCACCCACCAGTGTCCTGGGCTGCCACAGGCCCAAAGTCACAGGGCTAAGCAAGCCTGGAATGAAACTCCGGACCCATGGTTCAAATCCTTCCTCCTCCTAAGTTCCCTCAGGTTCTGGTCACAGCAGTAGAAAGCTGACTCAACTCCCAGACCAACTCTGCTGTTCTGGGCCCAGTCCCCACCTCCGATCCTGTTAAATCAGAGCTGCCCTCCCAGGCCGCTGGCTGCGGCGAGCTTCCACCTGAGGTGTGGTGCTGCGGGGAAGACGAGGTGGAGTTGGCTGAAGGGAAGCTGGGGTGCAGAAGCTGTCGGGGACGGCTGTCCTGGCCATGGCCGGGCTGTCCACCTGCTACTCCTCTCCACTGCAAATGGAGGACGCAGCCGAGCCTCAGAATACACTGGCCCACGCTCACCCTCTCCAGGGTCAGGTGCCTGCCCTTCAGGACAGCCCACGGTGGGGCCAGCACACCATAGAGAAGCCACACCCAGCCCTCCACAGGGCCGCCACGTGGGCTGGAGCATGGCACAGCTGTGTTCACACCATGCACGGGGAGTGGGGCAGGGCGCATAGACCTCCTCACACCCCGCTGTCGCACTCCTGGTTTGGCATTCCCATGGCAGAACCTCCAAGTCCCACAGTACAGCAGGTTGCAGGATCTCGAAGTGCCCCGCTAGTGCCACCCTGCTCTGCCTGAAGTCACTCCACCCTTGGCGACTGACAGAACTCCCGGCTGGCCCAGCATCCAGGTGAGGGTCTCAGGATTTGAACACTGAATTCTCAACCAGAGCAAGTGGCTGTGGAAGGTCTCAGAGGCTGGAAGAAGAAAAGACGCACACCTCACACCCAGTGTGCTGGCAAGAGCAGGCTGTGGGCCTGGCCCCGGGCTTTCCCACCCCTCAGACAGCATCCTGCAGGGCTGCTGAGTGCCGCTGCTTCCCCTCTTGTTTCCGATGCTTGGCTTCTCCAGGCACCTCCTTTTCAACGAGGCACCCCCAAAGCTTTCACTCTGACCAGAGTTGCTTCCTCCCTCCCTGTCCACCGCCCCAGCAGGGCTCTACAAGCAGGCAGAAGAGGCCAGGCCACTCACTCTTCGCTCCACTTCCTCCAGCTGGGTTTCCTCCTCATGGCTCTGCTACACCTGTTTTGTGCACATCCAGAGTCCACTGGCACCCCCTCCCACCCCCCCAACCTCATGTCACCTGCCTGGGATGCCGGAGTGCACTTGCCACGCCCCCACCTTTCTGTGCTGAGGTCTCCGTGCACTGGCACATGTAGGGCCTTTGCTGGGCCATTTTGTCCCCCCAGCCCTTGTTTCCTTCTGCCCTCGGCTTGCACCATCTCCAGCTTGCTGACCAAGACACGAGGCTGTCCTGCGAATCCCCTCGCCTTTGTTCCATGGCGCTTCCTGTTGGTAGAGAGTCCATGTCCAGACTCCCTCAGGGCCTGCCTCACCTGCCTGCTTCCTATGACAGAGCTGGCACGAAAAGTCCAAGCACAGTGACCCGGGGAGTGGTTTGGTCAAGAACATGGAATTTGCTTAAAGGTAGCCCTTCCCCCTTATCCTCCCCCCCGCCCCATCAATGGTGTCTTCAGGAACGCAGCCGGCAGAGCACAGGCCATGAAAAGCTGTCTTTACCTGGGAACAGGAAGACATTCCAGTTTTCTTTTCTGGAATCAAACCTCATAATGTCCACCATCTTACTCCAACATTACAAAGGGCTTTACATAGACAGAGGATTTATGAGTGAATATTCATGCACTTTCCACGCAGATTATACTTGCCTTCCCTTACCCTCTACCTTTCTACCCTTGAATTGTTCCTGCATTTTCAAACTAGCTATAGACAGCAGAGTCCCTTCCCTGAGTACATTAACTTATACGCCACTAATTAAGAGTTCAGCATCAATTTAATTCTTTTTCCCTCTGAGGTAGAATTCGTATACAGTGGAAGTATAGATGCCATTTTCAGCACACCGCTGATGACTTTTGACGAATACGCATACCGGCATAGCCCATGATGCTGGGATTCATGCCAAAACGCTCCCTCATGCCTCCTCCCCAGATAGCTATTGCCTGCACCACCCTATAGGCAGTGACACTTCTCGTTTCCTTACAGCCCAGGTCAGGTTTGCCAACTGTAGAGCTTTGGTAAATGAACCAGGCCCTCTGCTCTGTGCTCTCCTCCCCACTGTCCGGCAGACAGATAGGGAGGCAGCCATCCCGCACAGGTGGACATCTGCTGATCCCAACTGCTGACAATCACATAGGAAACCACGGCGAACTGCATGGGAAGACTGACTTGGAGAAGGTGCAGACCTTATTCCAAAGAAGCTACAGTGACTTACACCTCACCAACATGCGTGGCAGCTCTGGATGCTCCAGACCCTCACAGACGCGGCAGCCAGTCTGCCCAGCCTCAGCTGCCCTCTTGGGCCTAGGTCTTTCACTGTGACATAAGCGCACATTTCCCTGAAGTCTGATCACATTTTCACATGCCTATGTGTCAATTCATGGGAAGACAACTCTCTATGCCCAGGGATGCGGTGGGCTCTCTGATTACTGTGTAATGACAGGGCCATTACATAGTTTTCCTATAAGAACTTGGTTAGATATTTTGCAAAAATCTCTCTCACTCTGTGGCTGGTCTGTTTCCTTTTTCATAATCATTCCTTTGTAATGACTTTTTCTTGTAATTTGTTGGTAATTTCTTTCACAATTTTAATCTTTTAGTATTACACGAAATGTCTGCTTGAAAATACTGTTCATGTTTCCTTCGAAAAGCCTTACTGTCGTGAACCCTAAGTTTAGGCTCTAGGCCCCGTTATTTTATGTACATGGTATGAGGCAGGGGTCAAAGTAAGCATAGTTTGAAGATGGGCCTCCAGTGATTTAACTACTATTTGTCGATACTTAATTTTCCTCATTGATCTACGTGGCGTTGCTTGCAAACATACAAATGGGAAAGTAAAGATCTTGGTTTTAAGTTTGGATCCTTATTTTAGAGGCTTGATGGTTATCGCTTTGTAGGAACATTTGAAATTATTTAGTGTAAGTCCTACACTTTCATTCCTCTTTTCTCCCAGGTTGCCTTCAATAGTCTAGGCCCTTCGAATAGTCATAAAGTTTTGTTACTTGGAATTTAAAGTTTGACTGAAGTGAAAGAATGGAGACTGGACTTTGAATATAAAGTTAATGGAGAAACTTTTTCTGCAGTATCATCTCTTCCAATGACCAACATGTAACTAGTCCTTGCTCTTACCAAGATCTTGATACCATTCAGTGGAGAGGTGCTACATATTGCTCAGTAATTTTAAATATTTTATATGTGGCACAGTTATAAACTAGTTTATATTATTATATGAACTATATTTATGTATTAAAATCATTGAGCTCACTCAATAGTTACTGCACTCTCTTATTTTCAGAATTCTTTAAGATACTCTATGTATATAATACAATCTGAAAATAGTTTCACAGATATTCTTCTGATATGGATGTATTTTCTTTTTCTTTCCATTTTGTATACCTACTCATTCTTCCTTGTATACTGTGTCTTACAGAAAATATTTAATAGAGTCTTGATATTTTTTTCTAAAAAACAATCTGCTCATCTATGCCCTTTTTACTTAAGTTTTAAGACCATTTACATTTAATGTAATTATTGATATGGGTGAATATAAGTCTATTAAATTGCCGTGTGGTCTAATCTAACTTTTTGTTCCCCTTTCTCTTACTTTTAAGATTTGTTTAAATTGGCATTCTCTTTTCACTTTACTGGCTTAGGAGCTATAAATTTTAATTTTAGTTTTTTTTAAAGAAAAAAAAACCTCTTGTTTTTATTTCCTGGTTTATTTTGATAAGTATTATTTTGTGTGATCAGATGCACATAGACGCTGTGTCTTTCTGTTCTTTTCTTGAGAGTGTCCTCCGTTAGTGTTACTGTATAAAAGCCTAGAGACCGATATAATTTATTGTGTTCTGGTATTTTAGCTCTAGCTTCCACATGTGAGAGGAAATGTGCCGTTTGTCTCTCTGAGTTTGCCTTATGTCACTTAACATGATTTGTTCTAGGTCCATACATTTCCCTGCAAATGACATCATATTATTCTTCCTAACGGCTGTGTAAAGTTCCATTGTGTATAGGTACCACATCTTACTTTTTAGTTTTTAGTGGTATTCTAGCATTTTAAATATGTATCTGTGATTTATCAAAGACCATTCTACTGGTTCACAATAATGTAAGAAACAACAACATATTGTCATTTCTCTACTTGTATCTTTTGTGCTACAGTTGTTATGCATTTCACTACTATAACTAAAACCCCAAACACAGCATAATAAAATTAATTTTACTTTAGTAGGAAACTATTGAAGAGAGTAACAAAGTCATTATCTACCACGTATTCTCCGAGTCTGGTGGTCTTCACACTGCTTGGAATGACTCCAATTCAGCTCCCAGCACTTTTTCCCTGGCCTTATGAAGCAGACCTGACTGGTGGGCAAAGAAGAAGAAGAGCTGGGGGCAGAGGAGACACCAGGGGTGAGGAAGGCCATGAGAAGACACAGCAGATATCCAGATGCACCTCCAGCTTCCGGAGCTGTGAGGAAGGAACGTCTATGGTTGAAGCCTCCTGGTCTGAACTGCTGCCCAGCAGAGCGACTGGGAGTGGGAGGTGTCCTGAGGCCACCGGGTGGCTGGGAGAGCACCCTTGTCAATAGCCAGTCCCCACACACAGTACAGGCACTCCCAGGAACCACAGGACACGCCACCCAGCAGAGCGGACACTGAGGTAGGTCCCCAGGTGGGTAACATGCTGAGGGAAGGACTCGGGACCCACTTTGGTCCCCTTAAATCCTGTGAGATCTGTGTGTATCTACCTCCAATATGAGGAGACCACGTGGCAGTGGACACTCTCAGGCCAGTTGTGAGAAGATCTGCCCTGGACAGCAGCGGGCAGATGGAAGGCACACCCTCACTTGCTAGGCAGGCATCCCTTGGCCCCTGTCCTCTGCAGGGCCATTTCTGAGGCCTCCCTGTCCCCCAAGTCCAGTTTTCCCTCTTACACCATGGACCAAGGCTCAGTGAGAGGTGGTTACGTGAGGGGGAAATAGTCACCTCCTCTGTGCTCTAAGCATGGCAGCTTCCTTTGTCTCTGCCTCACTGGCCGAGGCGAAACCAGGGCAGAGCAGGGCAGAGTGACGATTCTGCAGCTGTGTTCACAGAGATGCTGCTATGTGTTTTCTAGGGACATGAGTCCTGCCCTGAAAGCCCAGTATCATCATAGAGGCCAAACCAAAGTCATGTGCCGTGGCCAGGCCAGTGAGAGTGACTGTCTGCCTCTGCCTCTGCCAGGTCCACATGGACACCTCCTGAGGGGCGGGGTGTGTGTGTGTGTGTGTGTGTGTGTGTGTGTGTGTGTGTGTGTGTGTCTGTTTCTGCTGCCGTCACAGCCAGCCCTGGGCCAGAGCCCGGAGCAGCTTCATCCCTAACACCAGCAGCACCAGCTTTTTAATACAAATTGGGCCATTAATAATATTAAATGCGGTAGCTTTAAGACAAATAAACAATAGCCCCTGATGAAATCCTGTTTTCTAGGAAGGCAAGGAGGCCTCACAGCCTCTCAGCGTCCCCAGGTGAAGACAGTGCCCGGCCAGGTGTTCAGTTCTGCAGCCCCGTGGCTGGCCGTGCATGGGTGTAAGACGTGGGCTGTAATGCACATCAAAGGCGTTAATGGTTTCAATATTTATCTGCTGCAGGGAATCACTCTAAAAAGAAGACAGGACAGAAATTCTACTAATGGATGTGTCTTTGCCATTAAAATGAAAAGCTTAATGCATCTTATAATCAGAGGACAATTTGCAAATCATTAAGAGAAATGTAAAATTCCATTAAAATACAAATCAAGAGACTCTCCCTGGACTAATAATCTTTTTTTGATATTATTTTGCATTTCACTATTTCTGTTCCAACACCCCGGCCCACAACGACCAGCTCCTGAACATGTATTTACACAGCCTACTTCTTTAACGAGAGCCGGGGAGAGGGGTGATCTGAGATTCAGAGCAGGTACTAATGAAGAATTCCATATATTCTGAAATTTAATTAAAACCCCAAAGATTTCAAATTAGATGCAATTTGAAATGCCTGGGGCAGAAATACATGCACTTTCGTAGCAAGGGTATCATACTGGAAGTTGATACCGTAATTGGTCTTGATGTATTTTTGTGTTGCCGGGCTGAAGCACAGAACTCATAACCATATAAAAATTCTCTGTAGATTACCTGCTCATTGAAAATGCCATCACTCAGGTAGTCCTCTTCTAAATTACCATGCTACTAAAATGTGCAAAGCAATGCGGAGAGTACAGTGGCACAGCTGGCCGACGCTGCCAATGAGTTATGCATGCGTCAACGCCACCTTTTTTCTTAGTAAAATATGCTCAGTTGAATATTAAAATATAATTGGCATTCAACCTAAGTAGCTTAAACCATTTTGTTATCTTCTTTTAAACCGATTTGGCCCCTCCACAGTTATTTTCAAGGATGCGATTCACAAACTAATGATACCATCCTGTTCAGCTACATTTGTGCCGGTTTGCATCTGTCATAAATAGGTAGGGTTTCCATCGCCTTCTAGGGATGGCCTTTAATATGAGCTGCTCTTGAACATCAAAGGCCCTGTTCTTGGGGAATAAAAGGAGGGGACATGCCATTTATGTTGGTTCTTGCATATTTTATTCTGACAAGAAGAAGGGAGGCACATTTTCTTTGGAAAGTGGGTCCTGGCTGCAGTCAGCTCCTCTGTCTCCTGGGCACAGCTGCTAGGCCTTCTTGAAGCCATGCTAGAGTGAGGAAGGCAGACGAGACAAGCACCTGGGGGGCGCAGAGCGGCCACGCCCGGGAGAAGCGCACGTTTTCAAGGAGCCTACCCTGTACATGTTTGCATGTGCACACAGGTTCACAAATGGGCTTTTACGCAACATGCGTCGGTGCCCCAATTAACAGTAGTGACTAAAATAGGGGAAAAAAACAGTTGCCATAGAAACTGAGGCTGGTCAAGGGCAGAGCTCACCTGAGTCCTCCCTCCCAGACACCGCCAGCATTCGCCTCAGTACGGATGAGGCAGGAAAACACTGTCTGGATGCCACTGAATGAAGTATTGGGGAATATTGACAAGAGACACACTCCTCTCCCTTCCGTCCTTCAGTTTTCTTCAGAAGCAAGTTTCTACATGGCACACAGGGCTGGACATAGCCTGCGGGCCATCTCAGAGACCCTCCACCCTGCCTCCACCTCCCCACTGCTCACTCACAGCCTTCCGGAGGGAAGGGAGAGGCAGCTTCTACAAAGATCTGCTGTCCCTTTTGAGGTAGTGTTCCACAAGAACACTACCTCTAGGACGAAGACTCCCATCTCATGTCAGCATGAGCCCAAGGCGACAGGTAACGATCACAAATGTAAAAGCATTTCAGTTCAGTAATTGTTTCTACATTTCCAGCTCCTACAACCAATTGCGAAATTTCTGCCGTGATTGCCATTAATTTTATATCAATATTTATCATATTGATACCTCATAGTCCATTTCTATGCACATTTTGTTAAAATAGTATTTACTCTACACACCTAGGTAACAGAGATAATTCCATTATTGCTGGAATAATTCCAAAGTTCACAGACATTATGAAGATGAATATTTATCATGGCAAATGTGTGTGAATATATTATCTTATGACCAAAACGTATTAATGTGAATATTTTGTTTGGAGAGTACATACTTACCTAACGACTACAGTGGGAATAAAGAGAAAAAAAATAGTTCAGTGTAAAGCCCACTTAAAAAAGATAGGATGAACAAGTTCCTATGTTTTAGAAATCATTTCAGAAGTAAAATGATTTAAGTTCAGCATGGCTGCTGTGGCCCTTCTGCTTGCTGATGCAATGAAGGGTGATTTTTTTTTTTTTGCCAGTCCTGGGCTCGAGCTCAGGGCCTGAGCACTTTCCTTGGACTTTGTCAAGGCTAGAACTCTACCACTTGAACCACAGCACCAATTCCAGCTTTTTTCTATGTATATGATACCGAGGAATCAGACCCAGGTCTTCGTGCATGCTAGGCAAGCACTCTACCACTAGGCCAAACTCCCAGCCCCAGGTGACTTAATTTTTAATAGAAACTTTCCAAGATGCGCTTTTTAACTACTAAGCTAGAGTTAAGTTACACTTAATGTATTTTTCTCATATCAGCAGCAATCATAATAAACTTAAATATTTTAAGTCCTTTTTACTTCAAGCAGGTCCCTGATCACCCCGGCAGGGTCTGAGCACAGCCTGCAGCTGGCTTTTCTGTGGTCTTCCCAGCTGCCTGGCAGGCTGGCCAGCTTGTGTGGCTGGACCTGGCTGCCTGGAGGGAGCCTCTGTGCCAGGGACCGGGGCTCTGATCACCTCACATTCCAGAGGAAACTCAGGCACGGGGTTTCCAGGTGCCCCTGGGAACTGTGGACTTCCCCGAGGGCTCCACACAGGGATACCCCACTGGCATTTGTGGGGTCTGGCAGGTCACACACGAGTGGGGTCTAGCCACTTCCGTCAGACTCTGAACCACAATCCCCTCCCACAGATGAGCATTTCACTACAACTCCCCCCAAAAGTATGAGCTGTGACATTTAACCCTCAGACACCCAGAGCCCATGGCTAGACAGGACTCCTCAGTGTCCGACCTGGCAGCAGAGCTGGTAACACGCGTGCACACACACACCTGGTTCACTCTTCCAAGTGAAAAACGAACTATCCAGCCAGCGGCTGGTAGCTCACATCTGCAATCCTAGCTACTTAGGGGCAGACACATGAGGGCTGAGAGTCAAAGGTAGCCTAGGCAGGAAAGCCTGTGATGCTTTTATATCCAATTAATCACCAAAAAGGCATAACTGGAGCTGAAGCTCAAGTGGTACAGCACCAGCCTTGAATTAAAAAAATGAAAGGACAGTGCTCAGGACCTGAATTCAAGCCCCAGTACGGGTGCAAAAAAATATAAATATATATACACACATACACACACTGACTCTCTCACTCCCTCTCAGTCAGATACAGGTAGATAGAACCTAGGACTCATTTAAGCTGTCAACACACAGCAGCAAAACACTTCTTAAATGTGCACTTACATGCTTCACACAGAAACCATGACTAAGCAGGGCAAGCTTAGGATGGGGTGAAGCAAGCAGCAAAGTACTCACAAAGGCTGGATTCTTTTCCCTAGTCCTGTGGTAGAACGCAGGGCCCTGCACAGGCTGGACTTGTGCTCAACTACTGAGTGCAGCCCAGGCTCTGGACCCCTATGAATACATTACATTCTGATTGAGGCGTGAGTGACTCCTCTCAGGTCTGGAGGCCTCCTGGGAGGGATAAGAAGCACAGACATCGGCAACATTTCCAGGATTCTATACACAGCCTTCCCGACTCTACACCACAGGATGGGATTGAGATACAAGGATCACTTCAAAACCTGTTTACTGTGCTGAATGTGGTACAGTGGAAGTTTACAAACTCTCTCCTGGTCAGGACGTTGCATTGTGCAAAGAAAACACCAGGGAGTTAGGATGGTCACCAAGCAGGAGCTCGCATTAAAAATGAAACCCAGGATGAGCTAACTGCGTTGAGCCTCAAGCTCTTTGGCCCATGAAGTTCACCAGCACAGCAGTTAGGATGCAGGGCCGGGAGGGGGGCGCAGAATCAACCGTCCGGGCAGTGGACGGGTCCAGAGGGAGCCAGGAGAGCTGTGGCCTCCGGGGGCTCTGCAGGGCACCACCAAGACAGAGCATCCCAGGCGGGAAACCCCGGGCGCGGGCGGGCCCTGCTGTTTCTCTGACTCTCATGTGGCCAGTGGTCACCGGCTGCCCTTCAGAACCCAGGCAGCCCACGGGAAGGTCTTCCAGGACATGGTGGGAAATAACTTTACCCACAGATGCCTGGCGCTCTCAGTGGACCTCTCCAGAAGCGAGGGGCGTGGTGGACACAAGGCATGGCTGTGGACCCTTTCTGGGCTCTGGGCGCGGCTGCGGGGTGGATGCTGTCCCAGTTGGTGGCGCTCTGCAGTGCCTGGCCTGGCCTTCCCCAGAGGCTGCATATAGCTTCCTCATCTCCAAGACCCCAAGGCTGATTAAGCACGGGGCACAGCCCTGTGTAGTCGCAGTGGGGGCTGGGACGCGGTGCTGGGACGTGAGTTCCAGGGACGGCTTCCTGATCTGGGTCACTGTGTGGGTAGTGGGGCTACCTGGGGGCACCGAGAGGTTCCGTTCTGATGCTCAGCCTGGCCGGGACATTGTCCAGCAGACAGAAGGCCCCTTCCCCGGTCTGGCCTGCGCCATGCAGCTCTGTGGACTCTGGTGGGTGCCAGGCAGGCAGAGCCCCCTGGGCCATCGCCACCATCTGTCCTGACAAAACCCGGGCATCTTTTTGCCACTCTGGCCTCTGTGATTTTCACCAAGTCGTCCATCACATTTCAGCTGAAGTCGAGGCTTTCACAGGCTCATTCTTCCCTCTACTCAGATCACTCAGAGACTCAGGGTCCCGTTTCCTACATGCTCTGTCCTGAGACTTTAGGCCTCCAAGGTTTACCTGATGCACACTTAGGAGAAGCCGAGCCTGTGGGATGGCGCTCGCTCCCTGGCAGGGTGCCCACTCCAAATGTAAGCAGTGGTGAGAGGAGCCCTTTCTACCCAAGAACCAAGTTCATTTCTCCTCTTCTCAGACTCCACAGAAACTCACCTGCCGGGGTGGGGAAGGCTGTCCTAAAAAGGCAAACCTTAGTCCAAATGCCCTCCCCTCCCATTTTAGAAACCAGGATTCTTGCAAGGGAAGCCTTCTGGATTCAGGGGAGACAGAACAAGGTGTCGAGTTCAGTCCAGCAGTAGTTTTGATCTGTTTTGCCCCCCAAATATTCACAGTTTTATCTCTTCTCTCATCCGGCCTGGTTAGCATGGTCAGGGAAGTGCCCATGCCCTGGGGTCTCTGTCCTTGCTCCCATTTTCAAGTGTGGCGTGGGTAAAGGAAGCAATACAGCCTAGTGGTAAAGTGCTAGCCTATCAAGCACAAAGCTCTGGGTTCCATTCCTTTCTATCACATACACAGAAAAAGCCGGAAGTGGTGCTGTGGCTCAAGTGGTAGAGTGCTAGCCTTGAGAAAGTCCAAGGACAGTGCTCAGGCTCTGGGTTCAAGCCCCAGGACTGGCAAAAAAAAAAAGAGTACTTTAGATACCCTTAGTTGTGCCTGAAGCACCACTTTGAAATTCAGAACTTGTTTAAAATCTCAATGTAATTTTTTCCCTTAAGAATATGTATATATCTATGCATGTGCATCTGAATATGTATTTATATTAAAGTGGTTATTTATAAAAGTCATTATGCAGAAATAAATTCCTAGTTTGAGTCCGGAATTATTTTAACTGTTGTAATTAGTATCGATGTGTTGAGCAGAACAAATAGAAGCTTCAAACAAAATGCCGGAGACTTTTTTCTAAGCCTAACTGAGGCTCATACGACATACAAGCTGTAAGTTCTGCCTTCATCTCTCAAGAATATGTCTAACTCTGGTAAGTTTGAGGAATTCAATTTAAAGCTTTTCTGGGAAGATACAGCGGAACTGACGACTGTGCTGTAGCTGTCACCAAGTGAGTTTATGGCGGTGGCTAAGTGTCCACATACAAGTCTCATTTTCTGTGCTGTTGGCAGGCGGACAGTTTAAGTTAACAATAAGCTTATTGAAAAATTTACTGCCATTCAGATGTGTTCCTATTGAAACCTTTCAGCCAGCAAGAGTCAAGAGTCGATCTGCACACATCATTTTTACTGCCTTTGCCAAGAATTATGTGACCACGCGCCAAAACTAACACAACCACTGGGCATGGGCGGAGATGTGTGCTCTGGCCTTCAGCTTGGCCCCGTGCCGCCCGTGTTTAGAGGACAGGGAAAGAGCACGTCAGTGCTCTCAGTAATGAGCTGTGACATCACGGATGGCTAACGAGCTGGGCTCCCCGAAGGCGGCGCGTCCAGGCGTGGGTACTGACCTTTCTGGAACACGGGATGGTGGAGAGCGGGCATGGGGAGTCCTTCCATGGCTGTGGGCTTGTGGAAATAGGCGTCGAGCCAGGCTGCACACTGCAGCAGGGGCTCCGCTGTCCCCTCGGGAGTTGCCAGGGTCTCCGGGGGGCTGCAGAAGGAATAACAGGGGCTTCTTGAATCACTGTGGATGGCCTCCACCCAGGAGGAACCCAAACCTCCTGCTCTTCACCGGGGCAGGTGATCAGTTAGCGTCTCCCCCAGTGCTTCACAACAGGAGAGACACTCTTCTAAGGCTGAGGGACCATCACCACCAAGTGACTGCCACCAAAAGGATTCTCCAGAAGACCCTCCAGAAACACTGCAAGGTAATCAGGTGGCACCACACACCCCCCCTGCCCACCCGGGGTCAGCAGCAGAGGGCACTGTGTCGGGCAGCTTCGCACGGCACACTGCCAGCCCTCCGAGCAATTTGGTCCACAGTTCCAAGTGCAGCCAGGGGGCTTGTGCACCTGGCAGGCATGACCAACCTCTCAGAAAGCCCAAAGCACGCATGGGGGGCAGCAGAACAGCCATGCCATGCAGATGTGACAGGTCCCTGAGACTCTGCCTGGCCACCTCCACTCGTGTCTTGAGGCTGGCACATCCGTCCATCTACACACGGCAGGGAGAAGTTCAGCCTGGAAACTGCGTCCAACACAGGTACAGCAGGAGGGACCAACGAGCAAGGAACACGGGCCTTGCTGAACCTGTGTGGGGTGGGGCAGCTGGGCAGATAGGCTCCCCAGAGAGGCACCTCTGGGTGGCAGGGACTGCAGCATAAACACAGGCACAGAGACGAGCAAGGCCTGTGGCCAGAGGTGAGGGGTGGGATGCGAGGGTCTTGGGTCACAGAAAGGTGGGCACAAGCTGTGTGTACAAGGAAAGAAGATGGTCCTTTTGTCCTGTGAGCCAAGGTCCCGTCAGCATGACAGGAGGTCCTGGCCAGCACACAGAAGGCCCAGCTGCCCTGCACAGGAAAATGGACGAGGACCATGCTAGTTCCACCGACTCCCGGCCCCTGTGTGGGTGCTGTCTGGATGGAGGACGCTCCAGGCCGGCACCCACAATCACAGCCCTGGATTCGGGAGACCAGTGGCTCCCTCGCGTCCAGGCAAAATCAAAGGCCAGCCTGGGAAGATGATGCGGCCGGAACCTCTGTCTAGAGCTCAGGTGTGTCCAGAGCGGTTGTCCTGACGCCCTGAGAGGTGAAAATGAACTTGGGCCCATTTACTGTCAGAGCTGTGGAAAAAAGGCCGAGGGAGGAAGCAGTTGCCGGTCTCTGGTTGCTATGCTCTCCTGTTCTTCAGTGGCAGTGTCAGCAAAAGGACTCAATGGCACCCATAGCTCCAGTTCTACTCATAGTCTCCGTGCCAAGGAGGCTCAGCTCTGTAGGCTGATGTGCACTGGGCCAGAATGCTGGAACTTTCTTTGTCTCAGAACAGAGGGTGAAAGTTCAATGGAAATGACTTTTGCCTTCTACTTGGGGCAGCCAGGCTTATAAGGAGGGACCATTAAAATGTAGCAACCAGAAGAGTCCAGGACAGGTCTGCGGCCTTCCTCCAGTGACACTGGCCAAGCTTGAGGGCTGAGGCAAGCAGTGAGCATGTCTTCACCTTGGGAGACTCTGGAAAGCTACACAGCCTCCTGTGGGGACCCGATACGCCCAGCAGCAGGCTCCCAGCTCCTGTGGGCACTAAGCATTGGGCTCCTGGGGTGGGAACACTTCAGCAATGTCAAATGAGCCTGTGCTGGGGCCCAAGAGCCTGGGTGAGAGGACGGTGGACATGAAGGGTGTCCCCAAGTGAACGCCCTCTCACAGGGCCTGGTCACCTGTGCTGAGGGAGCCACCCCACTGCCTCAGATAGGCAGTAGATGAGCCAGGGCAGGGCTCGCTGAGCCAAGGGCACAGAGGCCTGCAGAACTTGTGCCAAACCATCTGGGCTGGTGCACTCTGCCGCAAAGCCCCTCAAGGGATTGCTGACTTCCACAGTTCCCAAGTGAGATGCTGGGTGGCAAAGGTCACCTCCTCAAGGTCAAGCCAGCTCTTCGAGGTCTGCTCAGGACTCAGGATTGAGGAGCATCACACATTCCAAATGGGGGGCCCGGGAGAAAGCCAGAATTCACTGTGGGAGGAGGAGCATTTCCAATCAAGATGTTGGGGCTCTTGTTTCCACCTGTGACCCCCAAGTGCCATTTCTGCAAAGGCGCCTATGGGCAGTGCACTGTCCCCCTTCCTGGCCTGCTCACGCTGGTCTTCCTTACATCTTGCTGAGGATCTGAAATGTGAGCTGTTTCCTAGCATTTCTCGCTCTTAAAAGGAAATGTGAAGAATTTTTATAGTAGTAAAATTCATCTTAAATTGATTTTTTATGCTTGTGCTAAAGATCTCACCTCTGATTTACTCTGTAACTCTCCTTTTAACTCTTTCTCTATCGGCATTAGATAGCTAGTCATGGGTGAAATGTAATTAAACAGCTTTGATTCCGAAGCAAGGATTTATGGGACTACATTTAAAATGAATGGCATTAAACACACACATAAAACCAGCTTTTTTAAAGCCACGACACAAATTTCCATTTCTATAATAAAATGAAATTTATTCTCCTGCCCTGCCCTCTCCTCCAGCCTTGCCTGGCTCGTCCGGGGAAGAGCGGTGCCACTACACTGCTCCCAGCCCTTTTATGATGGAGGAGTCGCTAGGCCTCCTCACTGACACACCCTGAGACTCCAATAACAATGGGCCCAGGCTTTTAAAAATCCCACAGCCCAGCCTTCCAAGCACCTCGTCTGGGATGAAAATCCACCTACTGCCTCAGGAAAGCACTCTTGTTGGAAACCTGTATGGCACAGTCGCTGGCACTGTCTAGAATGTGGGCCAAGAAGCCAGGAGACAAAGCCAGTGTCCCCACATCAGCCATCAGGTGACGCAAGGGGACATACCAGAGTCACCCTCCTTTCCCCAGGCTTCTCCCAAGTTGTCACCCACCACTGGCAGAACAATCCCTGGAAGGCTGTGGCACAGAAATGCTCGGGTTTTCTCCAGCCTAGCCTGAAAGCATGTCGGAGGCCGACAGGGGAACTTGGGCTCCTTGAGCTTCTGTCAGTGCTGGGTGTCCATGGGCTTTAGTGTCCAAAGCTGGGATCTCCCTCCTCTAACAACGGCTGGCAATTCCTGGGTCACTTACAAATAAACAGAACAGCAGTGCATGGCGTTGCATCGGTGCTTCTGGAATTTCTGTGTGTGGAGCACCCTTTATGAAATTCAATGGCGCCTGTTGCCTTTGAGAAGCCTGGGCCCATTACCCTTCTGGACTTTTGAGTGTCCCAGGAGGCAATGCTTCTGGTTGGCTTCCTTGAACTTCCAACAGGGTGGAGACAGGTGACTATCAGCCTCTGTCACAAACCTCCCCTTGCACAGGTATTCCAGGCCAACCATCCCCTCTCCCCGCATGAAGCATGTATTTCTCAACACCGATCAGGAAGCACATGAGAGAACAGGGGCAGAAGGCTGTATAGCTAAGTTCAAGGGGACCAGCCCTCGTGGGCAGCGAGGAAGTTCTGCTTTACTCTCCCCAGTCTAGTCCCTGAGTTCAGCCAGTAAATTAACCACTGGGTGGAGACTGGAGATGCAAGGGCCCTCACGTTAGGCATACTGCAGGCCAGCCTGGCGATCCTGAATCAAGGAAACCATCCTTAGGCTGGAAAGACAGACTACAAAAGGGAGAAGATCCGTGCAAGGGATTCATCTGACATGGGATTAATAACCAGAATAAAGAGCTGAGCATCCAAACAATCAACGACCTGCCTAAGGAATAGACAAATGAACCAAACAGATGAATCTTGAAAGAAGAAGTACAAGGGTTGAACTCAGGGCCTTTCACTATGTCTTCTCTGGAGACACCTCTGTGCCCGCCCCAGCACATTCCCAATCTCCCTCCACAGGGCATGTCTTCACTTTGTGGTTTGGGAACAGTGTGACACTGAATCACCCAGGGAGAGTCTGGGTCCCTCTGGAAGTTGGCAAGGAGTGGGCAGGGGCTGTGTCCTTCAGCCAGGTGTGGAGGAGGCTGTGTGGGAATGTGCAGAGGTCCCGGCCATGCTCCTACTGGGAGAAGCTTGAGACCACGCAGCACAGAGGACACCCCTTGGTGGAGAATGCCTCCCAAGCCATGTGGGCTGAGAGAATCACACCGTCTCTGGGCCCATGTGTGTGCTGTGATGGGCAGAAGAGGCGTTCAGGACTCAAGGGCAGATCTCCAGACTTCACAGGCTGGGGGAGGCACATAACTACAGCAGAGGTGACTTTATAAATGTCGTGCGGTGATTCTTGCTCAATCTCACTGGCATGTGCACAATTATGTCTAATTTAGAAGGTTTCTAGCAGAGTTGCTTGTGTTTGATGGATGTGTCCTGCATCTAATTCCTCTTTCTCTCTAAAGCTCAGATGTTTTTCTTCCAGGGGCAGGATTGAAGACAAGAAACAAGCCATGCTACCTGCTATCAACAAAGACCACCGCTCTTTTACAAAGAAGGCAGAACAAAGCCTTTCAACTCTTCAGTCCAACTCAGTGCAAGTTTGATTCCATCCAAGCACCAGTAAAACACCGCCACCTGTGAGAACACTGTCACACCAGTCCATTCCTTGGATGCCGATAGCTGACTGTGCAGACAGAAAACATGAAGGAGAGACACTTGGATCACATCCACCTTTCAAACGACCCTGTGACCAAGGAGTCTCTTCCCTTATGCCAGTGGATAAGAAACAGCGCAAGTGATTGCTCTGTGGTACTGCCAGAGAACGGCAGCTACCCAGGTGATATCACTGGGCAGATCTGTTTGTGTAATTGTTTTTAAGATATGGAAATGAGAAAATTCAAAGGGCTGATGGCTCTATAAGAAGCCCCAACAATGAAGTGAGTCAAAATTGAGAAACCAAAGGTTCAGTACAGGCCCCTGGGGCCTTCGCTGCTCAACACAGCTTGCCCATGGCGATGGCGAGAGTGACCGTGTGAGGACAGTGAGTGCACACTGTGTGCTGGTCTCAGTGACTCCTCCATTGCTTTCCTCTCTAGTTTCCAAGCCCACCCTAAGAACACACTGCCGATAGTCATTCCATGTGTGAAAATAATACAGTTGAGAAGTCCACCACCAATAATACGTAAGCTTACTGATGGGTCTGGGTTTAGTGCTGCTATAATGTGGATCTGAAATGTCTCCTAAAGGTCAATGTGTTGAACTCTGGTGCCTGTGTGTGGTGCCCTAGGGAGGTGAGGGTCTTTAGGAAGTGGAGCCCAGGGGGAGAGAGCTGTGGTAGGAAGTCAGGTCATTGGAGCATGGCCTTGTGGGGCTTATAGGGGTTTGGACTCTTCCGTCTTCCGTCCTTCCTCCCTCTCCTGTCCCCTTCCACTCCCTCTCCGCTTCATTGCTGTCATAAGGTGACCACTGCAACCTCTACCATGCTGGTCTCCTCACTACAGGCCCAAGGTAACAGAGCCAAGAAATTTAGACTGAAGCCTGTGGGATCATGAGCCAAAATAAATCTTCCCTCCCTTTAAGTTGTTGTGTCTGGTAACTTGTCACAGTAATAGAAAGCTAGCTAATGCATCACCTGTTCTCAAAGACATACCTTGTACACAAGGAAGACTTCCTGCTGCACTACAGGTGCACTGCATGATGAGCAGACAATGATTCCTTGCTCAGGCAGAAGTCTTGTGGGAAAAGATGCAGAATCTCAGCCCTGCTTGCAGCAAGGCTGGCTGTGCTGGGCAGCAAAGATGGATACAGATACCACTCCCAGACACACCACCCTCCACACACGCCAACAAGAGTTCTGCTCTAGGAGCCTCTCATAGCCATCAAATGGGTGCTGACCTTGGGACCAAGGTCAGGAATGAGGTGGGAGAGGCAGTGTGAAATACTGAGGTTCTACTGCACATACTTTCTGGGTGGCCACAAGCATGTTGCTAAAACTGCATATCAATTTTTATGAGCATCTCAAGCCTCCTCAAAAATTTAAAGCTCAAATTAATGTCAGAACCTAAACAAGACCACAAAGGAATTTACCATACTATTTTACAACATCCACCAAAAATACAGAGAAAAATTTAAGTCAACATCAAACTCATCCCCATATGAACTATATTATTTAAAAAATAATTCATTCTTAAAACCACACCAGCAATAATAAAACATCTTTGAAATAATTTAAATAGTATACTTGGCAGAGCAGAATGCCTTAAAAGAGCCTATTTACTTTTACACCTCCATATAAATCATTAAAAGAAAAAAATGTTTTTTTATCAACACTTTAGCATATCATTAAAAGTCTCTACTATTTGACAGATAAAGATAAAAACACCCCAAAACTATAGATGAATGATCAGGTCCCTAATGATTCCAAAACAATTACAGGATGCAGAGCAATCTAGTTAAATTTTATTCAAAAGCTGACTACGCTTGTGTTTTCTTTTATTTTTCTATCAAGGAACCCATGAGGCTTAAGCACAATTCATTATGTATGAGACCCCACTTGCAGTGCGCGACTGTTGATTAATAGGAAAGTTTGCTGTATGTACATTTGCAACATTAGATGCATACAATATGCTAACTTATTCTTTCACTGAAACTAATTATTTACAAAAATGACTACTTGAGACTACAATTTATTAAATGCATGCATCCAGTCTCAGTTTGGCCCCTGAAGACAGCCTGGAATGAAGATCTTTTACTTGATGTGACAACTTCTAGAAAGGCTGTTATTAATATTGTAAACGTGGCAAATGAAGAGTTCAAATAGCCTTATGTCTGTGTTGCTTCCCACCACTGAGTGGTGAACAAAGGAGCTTTTTAACGTTCTACCAATACAGGAAAGATGCAGTCCTCTCTCCCACTTTAATTTGGCTTCTTGCAAACAAAACCCTTATATGTCTGTGAAAATTTAGCACTTTTTAAAGAGTACTTCTGTTAATTGTATCAAATTATTGAGATTTTCCAAAAGGATGCATATTTCCCAGAGAGGCTCTGGGGATGAAGTAACTGTATTATCAACAATTCCCCTTTTCAGTATTAGAAACAGAGGAGCCTATCCATAGACAAAGATCATCTCAGACATGGATGTGGATTTCAAATGGGACATCTGGTCTACCACTTGCATCTTTTCATGCTACTACTGCGTGTGGCTGTGAGCAGTAGCCACTTATGCTGAACACACTCTGCATTCTGGTCTCTTTGTGGGACCAACCTGCACTTAGCTGGTGTTTTATCTTCTGATGATGCCCTCAGAGCCCCTGCCTTGGACTAGTGCTGCCCAGCTGAAGGTATGCATATGGTCACCAGCTTAGAAAAGAGGAATCAGATCATGCTCTACATGTTAAAATAAGGAAAATCAACTTTTGAGCCCAAACACCGAGCAACAGTGTCATTGTGGGATACCAATTGTTCTATACATTTTACATTTTTGTAAGGACATCTAAGAAAAAGTGACATGGCTTTCAAATAAGAGTTGAAAGGACTTGAAACCTCACAGAGAGGGTCTTTGTTCTGAACAATGAGCCAACATGGAGAGAAAAAGGAAGCACTGGCAGCTGTAGAATGTCAGGATGGCCAGTCAAGAAAGGTAAAAGATGACTGGGTCAGTGTCATGCAATTCCATGTACTGGCCCCTGGAGAACACCACAGCCTCTGTCAGCCACAGGCAGGAGGACCATGGGCCCAGAGGTCGACGTGGAGAGGAAATCCATGTCACACCTCTACCACACATAGCAGTGTCATGGAAAAAGGAGGTCACCAAATAAAGCTGAGGGCCAATGAAGCAGAGATAACTCAACAAAATCCTTGTATGAGATTTCACTGAAAATTGCTGAGACTTCATCCATGCCAAAAATACAATTTTCTTGTTAACTTTGAGGGAGATATTATTATCTGTGTGTTCTAGAAAAAGGAACCGGTATCTGAAAGTTACTTAATAATCACCAAGATAAGCACAAGACTTGTCAATTATTGCCAAAAATGAAAGAAGAATTTGAAATAAAATCTGATCCAGTGGCTTTAGTCAGGACCATCTTTTTGAAATGGAACAATCTGGTTTGTGATGGAAATGGAAACCATGAGATGTCAAAAGGGAAACCAAGGGTCACCCCCTTATCACACAGGCTCTCGCCTGTTATATGCCTCACATGCTAGTTGTGTACAAAGGAGAGACTCGGTACCCATTGAAAAAGGCACGCGGACAGCTGCTCATGCAACCTTGAAGGAAGGCAGTCTTTGTGCGAAAACGCTGCAAGGACCTGTACACCTGACCTACAGGTAAGAGGCCCAGGTCTGGAGTGTCTTAGGAATATCACCCCTTCACTTTCAACCTTCCAGAAGTGAGGCCCAGAGAAACAAAAGGCCACAAGGCCCTAATGTGGCCTGAGAGTCACCAGGTAAGGCTGTGCTAAGAAAGGATGTCGGAAAAAGAACAGGTCCCCTATGAGGGCCACCCCACGAGAGGTCTTAGAAGGGCAGGAACTAGCTGTAGCCGTCTCCCAGCACATCCCTGAGGCCTCATGCCCACCAAGGGAGGGAACGTGTGATGGAGATGTGAGGGTGTCAAGGCCTCCACTGCAGCACATGGGAAACATGTGCATTCTGGACCCCATTTCTTCCTGGGACTCGTTTGCTAAGCACAATTCCTTGGGAAGAACAATCTAAAAAGACTGTTTTTGTTGTTATCAAACAGTCAAAGCTACATCTCTCTACCTTTCCAGACTGTTGCAGAGTGCAGAATGCTTCCTAAAACCCCAAGAATGTCTTTGCATTCAATTTCCTTTCCTTTGACAGACTTTATGGTGAAAGCCTGGAAAGAGCCACCTAAAGACACAAAGGTTATGGGGCTTTCTTCTGGGTTGGTTCTATTTCCCCACTCCTAATACAAGGCAGCCACCTGCATACCCAGTGGAAGCAAAAGAAAAACCACTACGAGCAAACACTGCCTTGGCTTCCTTCTGGAGCTGCAAAGAAAACCGAATCCTAGCAACAACACATGTCCTGCATGATGGCCAGGACACCCTGCTCTCATCCACAGGCCTTCCTGGAGGAGTCCAGTGAGTCTAACAGTGGAGGGGTCCCGGCTGGGAGAACCCTGATGTCACTCACCACACACTGAGACGGCTCTGCAGGCACAGCCAGAGGACCAGGAAATGAAAGCCTATTTCCAGAAGCATCAGCAACTCACCCGTGCTGGCTGGGAGTTGGGATTCTGTGGTGAGGAGGAGACAGGAACTCCAGCCATTCAGCATGTGCCAGGCCTGGCATGGTCCACCAGAGCCTGGAAGGTTCTCCCTCTCCCACGGCAGGAGTTCTGGGTGCAGGGCCATCTGGAGGGATGTCTGTGAGTACTGGAAACGAGGAACTACCAGGGTGGAAACAGTACCCCTCCTACTGTTCACAAAGTTCATCTCCACCCAGCGTGCCCAGTAACTCTGCCATCATGTGATTCAGAAAAAGAGAAGTTTTTATCTTAGCAGCAGAGTATCACTAAATTTAAATGATCACTAAACCTGGAAAGTCATTGCCTCTTTCCCTTCTAAAGGACTGGACTGGGCTGGACTAGCTAGGGACTGACCGGGGCGGGTGGGGAGAGGAACAGCCTCATTACCTTGTGTGCTGGCTCATGAATAAATAATCCTGCCACTCAATTACCTGTCTTGTAAATTGGTTTGTACAGCTCTAAATAAATAATACATAGTTGCCTATTATCAAACATAGTAGAAACTTTGCAGAAAAGCTCTGCTTTATGATATACACTAGCAGAAGAGTTGTTGTTGTTGTTGTTGTTGTTTTGGTAGTCTTGGGCCTTGAACTCAGGGCCTGAGCACTGTCCTTGGGCTTTCTCAAGGCTAGCGCTCTACCACTTGAGCCACAGCTCAACTTCCAGCTTTTTTTTTCTTCTACGTATGTGGTACCAAGGAATTGAACCTGGGTCTTTGTGCATGTTAAGCAAGCACTCTACTACTCGGCCAAACTCCCAGCCCCTAGAAGAAGAGTTTTTGCTGGAACAAACTTCTCTTGCTCGCTTCCGAGAAAGCCCTGTGTCTCCTGTGAATGGGGCTGGGACATGTTGGCTGGTGAGTGTATTTAATATCAGGCAAGTATCCTGACCACATAAGGGGCCAAAAAAATCTTCAGTAACTATTAAATGGACAGTTAATGTAATTGTATTTTAAAACACTGAGGTCATATTTAATTTTGAATTGAAACTCTTAAAATGCACTTTCTGGCAAGAATATAGAGTAATAAAACAACATTAACTAGAGGAAAAAAATCTAACACTCACATTATTAAAATAAATCTTTTTTCCAGAGCGCCAATATTTGCAAGAAGTAGATTACAAGAAGCAGAAAACATTTGTGCCTCATCAACAAGTCTGTCACTGGCACAGAGAAGCAGGAGGGTGACATCACTGAAAATGGGGCGCAGCTGTCTTTCCACCCTCCCTTCCTGTGGCTCTGGCCACTCTCCAGGACCTCTGATTTCCCTCCATGGGGCTCAAGCACTGTCAGCTACAGGCTCAGCTCTTCCAACCAAGGCTGCACTGGAGAAGAATTCAGTTACTGTGCCAAGGCAAGGAGCAAAAGCAAACAGGGTGGAAGAAGTTTAGAAACCATCGGGGTAGGGGTGAGGAGCCAGGAGGAAGGAGGGGACACCCCAGCTAAAGAACAGCTGCTTGGTGCCTTTAGACGTTCCAGTTCTACCAGAAGCCGCATGCAGAGGGCAGTTTGACATGACTTCCTGCTCTTCAAACTTAGCGTGTTTATCTGGGAGGCTGTTCCACTTCCAGCTAGCTGCTTAGGTCCCAGGATCTGAAGCCTTCCAGAGACAGAGTGGAGGAAGGGTCACAGGACTTTCTAGTCCAACAATGCAGCACTTACGCACAGGTGTCTGATGACCAGACAAGAGAAGGACCCTGCACACAAACCTGCGAGCCAGGGATAACATTTCTGAGCCCTCTGCCCTGCTTTGACCCTGACACGATGCCCCTGGTGCCAGGGAAGAGCAGAGAGGGAGGTGCTTTCTGCTCAAGTGTCTGGAAGCTGAAAGGTACCACAGCAGTTTCTCTTCCCCTGTGCAGACACACCGGCTTCCCACCTGTCTGAGTTCCTGTGCCATCACAGTCTGTCCTGTCTTGGCTGCCCATCACAAGGTCATCCAGTTCCCAAGAGCGAGTGTCAGCCTCTCCCCAGGAGAGGCAAGGCTCTCTTCTCCCACGGGAAAAGGGTTCTGGGATGCTGAAGAATGTTCTGGTTTGAGAAACCAAAACGTAGGAAGTATGTTTTGCATGCTAATTAGTGCCACAGAAATGACACTTTATAACAGCAATGTGCAAGATTTCAACTACACTACAAACACAGTTTCAGAAAAATATATTTTCACATAACTCCACCAGAAATGTGAGTCAAGACCAGTGTGTCAGCCTTGTTCTCTGTTGCCTTCTGGAATCTGGGGTCTGCTAGTGCTGGCCTAGGAATGAAACCTTTGACCATTCTGGGCGACTTTCCTCCAGCTACAGCGCTGCTCCTGTGTTACATGTACATTTTTGCTGCTGCTGCTCCTTTGGTTTTGCTGCTCCTGGGGCTTGGACTCTGGGCCTAGGTGCTGTCCCTGAGCTTTGACACTCAAGGCTAGTGCTCTACCACTTGTGGCCTTTTGTGGTTAATTAGAGATAAGAGTGTCAAGGACTTTCGTGCTAAGGCTCGCTTCAAACCACCATCCTTAGACCTCAGCTTCCTGAGAGCCTAGTACTAGAGCAGCACCTACCATTTATTTTTGAACCAGGTTGGACAAAGTGTTTCTTGAGAGTGTGTTTACTACAGACAGCCTGGTGGGGTGCCACGTCATGGCCACGGGGCCGGGGGTGGCAGCCATGAACTGGGGTATGGCAGCTGGCACTGCAGACATGTCAGGGTGGGTGAGAAAAAGCCAGTGGTGACCCAGGGTCTCCATCTCCAGGGAAGTGATTTCACTGTTCGATAGCTGAGCGAATTTTCATTCCAGAACATGCTGAGATATCCCAGCTGTTTCCCTGCAGGGCCTATCTCGTGGTCCGCGGTTGTCCTGAACGAGCATGCTGCATCCCGGGGACCCCCTGCAGGTGGGGCTAAGCCCATCCACTGCTAACTCGTGCAAAGGAAGGTTTGTGTTTGTAGACAGCTGTGGGCCTGAGTGGCTGCCACTGACTCTGGGCCTGCAGTGCCCCATGGACTCTCTGGCCCATAGCCAGCTGGGATGGCTGCTGACTTCTGGTCCAAGGTGCCCAGCACACTCCTCTGGCCCCCACAGGAGGATGGAGTGAGTATCCAGATTCTCTGCTGAGGAAAACACTGCTCACTGTGGTCAGTGCCCATTGGCGGCCATGTGGCTTGGAGGAGGTGAGCGGCGGCTTCCACTCCACGCCCCCAGCCTCTTCCACCTCAGAGCACACTGCACAGAGGCCCTCACAGGCTTTCCACCAGCAGGGAAACTCAGGCCCGAGGAAGGTCCTGTCAGTCACATCACACCCGCCTCTGTTCTGCAGCACGCCTGTGTCTGCCCCTGCTCCTGGGAGTCTCCTTTTCAGTGGCCTGCACCACTGGCCTCTAGATGCCTGCTGATGCGATGTTTAAGCTTTCCTGCTCCCTCCTCACAGCATAAAGGACACGTCCTTCCCAAGCTTTGAGGCCCTCCGACCACACCTAGGCCCTACCTTCTGCCAGCCGCTCTTGCTCATGGTTCTCTCAGTCTTGCTGGTCCTTCCTTCCCCTCTCTCTTCTCATTTTCCTTCAGTGATGCTGATCATACCTACTCAGCCCAGACAATCACCAGCGCCTTGGAACTAGCCTGTCCACACCTGCCTAATCCACAGGCTTCCCAAGACCCTGCCTCATGGATGTGGCTGTCTTTTCATAATCCTTTGGCGAGTCCTCTGTGACCACAGAGTCTAGCTCAAACTCCGCACCCACCCACCGAGGCTCACCTTTTGGCCTTGGACTTGGGTTCCAGTAGGATTTGTCCCCTGAGACAATTCCCAGATTGAGGTTGGTATCTTCCCAGTTCTCCTGCACAACAGGCTCATCCAGTCCTCTAACCACCACTGAGTCATTTATGCCACATAAACCACCAGAGCTTTAGGCTGCACTTCTACTGCATATCTCTTTGTTTTCATCAAAACCACGGGACGGATGGGGCTTTCAGTCCATCCCAGAGACCTTCATGGACTGAGGACTGGGCTTCACGAGTCAAACTGTTTTGATAAAGCCGCAGTGCTATGCTGTGAGGGCAGTCTAACTTGGATGGTTACAGCTTACCACATCTCCCGTCCTGGGCACTGGAGGCAGGGCAGGTGAGGGTAACCGAGTGTCACTATGAGTAAGCTGAGTCTTCTCAGCTCCTCCAAGGGAGAGCTGTTCTGGGGAGCACAGATGTCCAAGAACAGCAGAATCAGCCTGGAAAGTAGACTAATACCATGGAAGAGGGGCATATGCTGTGCCCACCAGTCTCTCCTTTAAAGCAGGGATTAGAAGACAGATGAGAATGGAACAGCATCTGGGCCTCCAGGTCCCTCTCCCTCCTGGTTAAGATGGATATGTTCCTGTGGTTACAACCAGTGACTTAAAAGACACAGGTCCTACTTCCAAGAATCAAACCAGGAAGGGGCAGCACGGGCCTGTGGCTGCCCTGCTATGCTCGGAGAATTACGGATGGCCCTGCTTATCCTAAGGGGAAAGGGAAAGAAAAGGCATAAGCCAGGAATTAGTGATCTGCAGGTGAATAACTATTTTAAAAAATAAGTACTCAAAACATTAACAACAAAAACCCAAGCCCCACACTCCCCAGTGCTCATGGATATGGCTGGGCCTCAAGGCAGAGAGGGAGGACTGCATGCCGGCTGTGCTGCGGGGAGTGCTCTCTTCCAGAATTCCTGGGACGAGGGTGGAAGCTGCATCAGGGCCCAGAGTCAGTCAAGTCCTTGGTCCCAACGCAGACACCAAGAGCAGTCGTGAGGCTGTGCACCCAGTTGGACCTGGCATGATGGGTGCTGCCTGGAGGCCACACCGCTGGTGTTCATTCACCCTTCAAACTCATTACTTTTGTTTCCTGAAATAGTATTTGTTCACGAGATTCACTGATACCAGGCACAGAAAATATCAGTCGTGATGGCCAGTCTTCTTAGATTGAAAATTCCCCATTTAATAAAGGAGACAAGGCCTTTCCCCTCCCTCCTGGACCATTCTCTTCTGGTCTCATTCTGATAGCACCTTGTAAGCCGGCACAGAGTTAGAGATCTCTGTCTTCTGCTGGCTCAATTTATTAACCACTTTCTTTTCTCTCTTTTTCTTTCTTAAATGTATTTCTGTCCACTTACCACTCTGGCCCTGCCAATGCCTGCCTGTATAGCCTTGGACATTAAGTCTGAAGAGCAGCCAATTTTCTCAGAAGAGATTTAAATAAACTTCTGAAGCCAGAAGTGTAATTTTCTTGATAATTGACATTAAAAGTAGCAGGAACTCGATGAAGGATGGTCGTCAATCACATCTACTACTGTGCATTGTCTTAAACCTGAGAATAATCAGGGACAAGGGGGAGGAAAAGGCTGATGGTCCAGCCCTCAGTACTGGGGAATAATTATATACAGCAGTGCCTAAATGAGGACACAAACAGAAACGTTTCTTATCTAAACAATGCCTCACAAAACTAGGAGAGCCTTCACCCTCTGTGAGATCTACTGCTCCCTTCAAGAGCAGAGAATCATTTTTTTTCCCCCTGAGACCTCTTGCTGCCATGGTCATCTTTGAAGGAGTTTAAAACTCACCATGACAAAAACACTCAGAATTAACTCATTAGCTCCCTGCAAACCCTATTTAATCAATTCACCGTATGCATCATTTGGTTGGTAGGGAGCAAGACTGGTAGAACAAAGCAAGCAGGCATCTGAGCAGAAAGAGCCCAGAAGAACTGCGGGGACCAGCACCCACCTTACCAGGAGGGCGAGGGCCCCCTAAGTGTTTGAACGTAGTTGAGGGGGACTGAGAGGGGTGAAGAGGCAGGGCCAGCTCCCTGCTAGAGCTCAGATGGGCTGCCATGTAGGGAGGGCTCGAGGATGCCCGCAGGCTGTCCCGGCCCACCACGAATCTCAGTGGACAGAAGCACGTGCACACCTCTGGTCCGAGGTGATCATGGCCGCCCACAGTCCGTCCACATTGTTACCTGCTCTTTTCACCTCTTCTAGCTGATCCCCGCCAGCCAAGCTACCAAACTGAAGGTCTACCCGACTTTCAGCCGGTCAGCAGCTTCCAGTTTAGCTGCCCAATGGTCTAGGTCTCCCCCTGGAACATTCCATGTCCCAGCTTCACCAGGCTAGGCTCACTACAGCTTTCCCGCTGTGTCTTCTCTGCCCACCATCTTTAAGAGCTCTGCGTGTGGACTTTCCAGTCGAGGCTCACAGTGCATTGTGACTTGTTCCCAAATCTGGCAGGAAATCTAAGAACTCTTAACATCTACCTAGGATTGTACATCTCCTGGCGGTTGCTGTTGAATCCTGAGATATTTCCTGTGGTAAAGCTTTGTTCTAGGATGACAGCAAAATAGAAGTCCTGGGAACCGTACCTGCCTGTGAACCCCCAGACACAATGGGCCCCATTCATTCTCTCACCTCCATGCAGAGATATTTCCTCTTCCCCTCGAATCTTGTTAGCAGTACCAAACATCTACCACACACGAAATCACCTGTTTACATTCAGAAACTCCCTGAGCCGCTGCTTGTAAAGTGATGAGATCTGAAGACAGAGAAGAGATAACTTGGGGGGTGATTTAACTCAAGTGAAGATGTAGGGCTACAGAGAAACTTCACCTGTTCACCTGGACATTTTCCCATGTCCTGGACTGGCCTGGCATGATTCCCCCCCACCCCCGGCACGAGGACAGCCAGACTACTTGTCCACAGACCCCAAATGGTTATTTTTTTTCAATTTAATAGATCCCATCTGCTAGCTGAAATTGTAACTCTCCAACACACACACACATTTCCTCAAAATGACAGATCCAACACCACAATGGAAATGTGGGTGAGGGCAGAGACTAGCAAGAATATTGCTCACTGCACACTTGGTGAAGTGGTTTAGATAGCTGTCACTAACACCAAGGGGTTTATTAATAGGCAAAAATTAATTGTATGTAGACTGGATTAATGAGATGGAAAGACATGCATATTTCAGCTACCACGGAGGGGACCAGCCTCTGCTGAGTGCTGGTAATGAAGTGTCTGGGCCCTGGGATGTGGCACAGAGCAGCTACCAGCTAGCTGGGGTCCTTTTGTGATTGCTGGGGCTGGGGGTACTGTTAAAAAAATACACTGTGAAATGTAAACATCAGGCAACTGTTTTGAGCACAAAGTTGACCCCCGACGCGTCTTCTGCAGACTGCTATCTACAGATTTATAAATAAATGATTAGATGTAAAACCTCCAGAGGATTTTCCTTTTCCACAGCAATTACGGGAGCAGATTATTACCATTCAAGTGGGGCTTTCCGAGCAAGTTCTTGACTGGCAGGAATCACTCACCGCTGTCCTCCCGCTGTAGTCACCATGACAGGAAACGCAGTGTTCGCGTGTACCATGAACATTTTAACAAGCTGAGCCAATATGCACGGAACGAACACAGTCTCCAGTTAAAATATATTACTGTCAATAACAGACCAAATTAAGAAAGCAGAAGTTTCGAATGTGCTTGGTTTCAGGAAGAAGTTTTCTGCACCTCGTCTCTGCACATGGCAGAAAGTAGCCATGAGCCCTGAAGTCAGAAATTCTCTTGGACATCTTTCCCTTTGGCTGTTCTTGGCCAAATTTGTAAGTCATTTGAGCATAAGGTAATGAGGCAAATCAAAGAATGATCAAACGAACGGAAGCACGTCCAGCACACATTGCTCCAGTCTGAATTTCCCTTCTCCCCTAAATTACATGGGGGAGGCTGGAATCATCTACTCAGAGCCCTGCTTCCACAGCAAGAGCCAGCAGCCCACCGGCACAGCTCTGACGATGCAGCTAAGCTCAATTCACCCCCATGCTCCAGCCACGTTCTCACAACTCACTCCCTGCTCCAGCCACGTTCCCACAACTCACTCCCCGCTCCAGCCACGTTCCCAAAATTCACTCCCCGCTCCAGCCACGTTCCCAAAACTCACTCCCCGCTCAAACCATGTTCTCGCTTTTGTATGCAGTAAAAATGGATTCTAAAACTCCTTTGGAAATTACCTGGGAGTGGCAGGTACACAGGATGGCAGGGATGGCTGCTGTGCCCCGAAAGACAAGCTTTCTCATGATCAGCTAAATGGCAAACCCAGAAGGCCATCCTTAGTATATTACTGGTAATTAATTGTCTCTTTTCTTTTCTTTTCTTTTCTTTTCTTTTCTTTTCTTTCTTTCTTTCTTTCTTTCTTTCTTTCTTTCTTTCTTTCTTTCTTTCTTTCTTTCTTTTTCTTTCTGCCAGTCCTGGTCTGGAGGTCAGGGCCTGAGCACTATCCTTGGGCTTTCTCAAAGCTAAAGCTCTATCACTAGATCCTCAGCACCACATCTGGCTTTTTCTATGTTTGTGGTACTGAGGAATCAAACCCAAGTCTTTGTGTGTGCAGACAAGCACTCTATCACTAGGGCAAACTCCTGGCCCCTGGCCTGTCTTTCCTTTTGTCTGTACTGGGCTTTGAACTCAGGACCTCACGCTTCCTACCATGTGACCTATTGTGCCAACCTTCTTGGTGTGTTAGGCCATGATGTATAGCTGGGCTGACTTGGACTGTGCCTCTTCTATGTGTGTTTCCCCTGTCACCACTGGAAGGACAGCAAAATGGATTGCAAAGACTCCCCTCACTTCACCTGAGCCATCACGTCCTCTACTTCCCCGGTGCCTGTCACCTGTTACCTCTTTTCATCATTGCAAGCTTGTCACCTTGTAGGTCTGATACAAAAAGTTGCCACTGTAGGACAAGATCTCTTCATTTCGATCCGCCCATACTGTGGCATGCATCAATAGGTCCTTGCTTTCTACTCTTCTATTTTTGTGAACAGAGCATAGACCAAGGCTGTGGTGGCGGGGATATATGGAGACAGGAGGGGATGACACCTTGACACCTAGCTGAGGGGTGACTCTGTAGATGATAAATACGGTGAATTCAAAAGTTTGTCAGAATAAGAGAACTGCAGAAGCATCTGTATTTCCTTTTACATTCACAAATTCAACTCCTGGACTTGCGCTCTGCTAGAGACTGAATGAGTGTTAATGGTCAGGATGGGAGAAAGTGCTTTAAAATCCCGTATCTGTCAAAAACAAATGAATATCCTTCAAATTCAGATGAGCATGAGCTATTAACATAAGACAGTAAACATCCCAGTTAAAAGTGGACAGAAGACCACACGCATACGTCAGTAAGTGCATGGAAAGGAGCTCACATGTGCCTAGTGGGAAGGAAACTCAAAGCCCCCAGGGATATGACTGCACAGCCCTATGGTATCAAGGCTCGTCGGGGAATGGGGGAGTTCCACAGAGGGAGGTGGGACTAGAGACAAGCACGCTTCTGAGGTCCAGCAGGGAAGGACTTAATTTCAGTAAGAATGGCTCCCCGCATCACAATGGCATTCAAAGCAGAACGTACATTACCAGCTGAACTGGATCTCTGTACTGCTATGGTTCCTCACACCTGCTACGAAGGCATTGATGGGTAGGCAGGACATGGGGTGCCGGGAGACCACCTGGATGGCGTCACAGCTTTCCCGGAACTTATCATCCTGCACAGACCCACAGCCGGAAACGGACTCACCTGTGGTGACAGGACACAAGCAGGGAAGAGTGCTCATCCCTGGGAAATAATTTGGATGGAATCTCATGCAAAGAGCCACCGTCCACAGCCCTTGGTGACAGACAGAGCACTGCCAGCCACTCACTGAGCACTGGCAGGCACCACGAAGCATGCCCAGCACGTTATCAGCTGCCAGACTCTGTCCAAGAGTGGCGTGGTGGTGTGGGGAGGGGACCTGAGGGGGAGTGGCCACATCCCTGCAGGGGTGAGGGAAGGAAGGCTTCATGGGCGGACACTGGAGGAAATCTCCCAAGCACCTTGTTAAGGAGCTTCAGAGGGAGTAGGTATAGTGCCCTTTCATTCCTGGCAAGGTTGTTGGGTGGGCCTGTGGAATACCCTCGGGGGCAGTGGAGAAATGTACAATGCACAAAGAAAGACCCAACAGTCCAAACCGCCAACAAACACCAACAGGCCTTCTTGGAGAGGCTCTGGTCACTCGTCAAGTTGTAGAGGCCACAGCTGGCTTCCGGAGGTGTTCTACACATCACAGGGGACCCTCAGCATAAGTATTCTGCAATGCAGGGCTGGCAAGGACAATTCACGATGCATGCTGGGGGGAAGGACTGGCAAAGCCAGAATGTGACCACCGAGGCAGAGCAGCAGAGAGGACAGCTCTCCTCACATAGTCACTGTACTCTAACTGGCCTTTGGGACAGGGACCAGGGTCCAGCCTTGCATCCTTCCCTGGGCTGTGGCTGGGGTTTTAACTACATCCGAGAGCAAGGGGTGGGAGGGGCACTGCAGGGGCCTGCTCTCCACCTTCCTGCCACGCTGGGCATCTGCACAGGGGTCGACGTAGACTACAGGAGCCCAGCAGCCAGGCCTCTCTCTCAACCCCCTGAGCCCCATCACATAACTAGTCTAGTACTAGATCCAGGTCACATCTGGGACTCTCACTCAGGACGCTCGGGCAGGTCTGGGCACAATCGCTTTTACCGTGCTGTCTCAGCTTTCCTTAGTGTGTAGAGCTCACCAACCTTAATGAAAATGCACAGGAAGTCTACAAGTCCTGCAGCTGAAACCCTTTCTTGTGCTCCAGGAGCATGGAATCGCTGTCGCAAATCGATAGGACACGAATGGTGAAGCACACAAGGCTGTGGCGCTGCCTCCTCGCTCTGACTTGTGCTGTGGCCCACGGCCACCACTCGCTGGCCTCCCTGCTCTAATCAGAGTTTACAGCCTGACACGCAAAGCGTGGGATCACATCGGGATGGCTTAACAGAGTGGAATGATGGCTTCGGCCACAGTGATTTGGGGGGAAACGAGTCTAAGTTCCCTGATGCTTTCAGTCTCCAAGGAAGCAAGGGCTAACTACCGAGGCGGCGTGGGGTCTGGGGACACGTCAAGCACCACGCAGGAAAGACGGACTCTTCGTCAGATGGAAGCAGAGTGTGGGTTTGGTTGCTGAGCAGAGTCCCTAACAAGAAATCACGTCGCCCATGTCCCAGCTCCAGACCTCCCCAGAAGACACACTCACCCTGTGACCTCACTTGAACCTCAGCAGTCAGGAAGCTGTACTTTTTTTTTTTTTAAACCAGATATATTTCAAGATATATTAGACAAGTTCCATTGAAACACACTCACAATTCTCCAGTGGTGCTCCGCAGGCCTAAAGTCTCAGCAGTATCTTTTGGGGGAAGACCACTTCCTGCCATAAATCCTGTGAGACTCAGGGGCACTCTATCCTTGGCGGCCCCCAGCCCTGGAATACCTAAGGGGCCCATCCAGCTTTGGTCAGCCCAGGCTTTCTCAAATTGCTCTGCTCTAGAACCCCAAGGCACATTGAGACTTCACAGTTTGGGAAGGAAATACATCAAAGGGTGTAGTGTGTTAAAATTAAGTTATATACAAAAACTTGCTTGTGAGTGCTTAAAATTGTACAATCTTATAATTAACATGTCCTATACTACAGGAGCTGTGTTTGTTTTTAAGGTGACTTTTAATAGTCCATGATGGCTTCACACTCCTGTGCATAAGTCTAGTCCGTATACACTATGACTAATCTAATAACACATTTGTCCCAAGGGGTCATTACCCGTGATGAGACTGGGCATGGGTTAGCTTACACCTGTCCTCCCAGCTATTTGGGAGGTGGAGATTGGGAGGGTCAAGGTTCAAGGCTAGCCTGGGGAAAACACTGTAAGACGCAGTCTGTGCAAAGCTGAGTCTGGTGTCAGCCACGTGGGAAGCATACACAGGAAGACTGGTGAGGCTGGCCGGGAGGAGGGCAAGGCCCTGTTCTTACAACAGAACAATGAATGGCGCTCCCGAGGCACGGAGGGTGACACTTTTACGTGTAGGGCCCAAGTCTCCCAGGGTCTCCATGAAGAGATGCATTTCCCAGAAGAAGTGCCATCTACCCACAGGGCCGCCTGGGACAGACCAGGGCACTGCCACGGGCCTGGGGGCCGAGCACGCGAACTGCTGCAGGTCCTGGACAAGGCACAGGAGGTCGACTGCCTTACCCAAAGGTGACAACCGGTGATGACGTGCCGGGAGGGTACCATCGAGCAGGCCTGCTTTCTCAGTGCTTTTCCAAAGACAGACTCCAGATATCTACTCTTGCGACGGTCTTACACTGCACAGAATGCATTCTCTGTGCTTAAAAAGTGAGATATATGAAATAATTTGACTTCCGCAATCTTAATTTAATGCATCTGCTCGCGTCCTTACCAAGAAACTCCCAAACGAGAGAGAAAATTTCATTTCCTCCTGTGCTTTTTCAACACAACAGCTTTTTGTAATGGTTTCTTTTATTTAAAAGGATCATTTCATCAATTTAGAAGTGATTGTAATTATCAAATGATTATATTGCAATAACTCAGCTACAAAGGGGCTCCCTGGGCAATGCCTTATGTGGCCCAATCCAATGTTCCGACCTGAGCCCGGCTACAGTGACCTTCACAGGGCCAGTGCTGACCTTCAGGGAGCAGCAGGGAGAGGCTGGCGGTGCGGACTCCCTCCCTCTCGGTGGGGACGTGTCAGCAAAGTGAAGCTGATGGCCCTGTGCTAAGGTCTGAAGTCAGGTGCCAGCCGTTCCACACGGGGCCAGCCAGCTCCCCGGGGTGCTGCTTTACATCCGTGGGCTAGACATGAAGGCACACCTCCAGCCTGGCTTTTGGCTGGTTATTCTGGGAATATCTCATACTTTTCTGCCCAGGCTGACCTCAAACTGAGATCTTGGCCATCACAACCACTCAAGTATTTGAGATTACAGATGTGAGGCATGGCTAGCACTCTTCAAATCATCGTGCATTATTATATTCTGATTTCTGGACTAGAGGTTGGCAGAAGTTTCCTCAAGGGCCGGATAGTAAATGTTGGAGGTTGTATTTGTCATATATTCTCAGGCATGGCTACGATTCTGCAGAAGACACAGACAAGTGGGTGTGGCTTTTATAAAGATTATAAAAATGCTGTCCGGTCTAGGTTGTAAGACTCCAATCACAGGCACAGACAATCAGTTCTACTTGCCGAGTTCTCCTGTGTGAGTGCCTGCACAGAACTGACTTCTAGCCATCAACGCTTCCTGCGGTGGCAGGAAGGACAGTCCATGGTTGCCAAAGTGACTTCGAAGGCATGGGAGCACAGGGAAAACGTGGACAGCGATGAGCTTTGAGAATGTTACCTTTCAAAAGTAATGCAGCTAACTAAATTTATATTGTGTGCACCGTCCTTTAGGTGCTTTGCTCAAGGCTGACTCGCTATCATTTGAGCCATAGTTCCTCTTTCAGGTTTTTGATGGTACATTGAAAATGAGAGACTCACAGACTTTCCTGTGTGGGCTTTGAACTGTGATCCTCAGTTCTCAGTCTCTTGAGTGGCCCGGACTATAGGTGTGAGCCACTACTACCTGGTTCAGTTGATATAATTATGAATATAAACTTATTTGACAACAAACTCACAAATGTCTTACTAAATAACTGGGTCTTCTGAGATGATGTCAGTTTGCCACTACTTTAAAGGCCGTCTTTAGGCATAAAAAGGTTAGACAGACAGAGAAGATGAAAAGCAATAAAAATGGTGAATCCTTGTGTAAGTAAAAATGAACACTCGTTGCACTAACAGCATTTATAGGGAGTTATGATATGGAGTGCAATGACTTTGCTACAGCCAGGTCTGCCCTCTTCTGATGGGCAGGGGAGTGCTGGGCCCTGTAGGGTCATATCTCTGATGTGATATGCTGAGCCAACAGAATGTGGAGTCTGCCAGTGGCTCTGTCAGGACATGAAAGCTCCAGGCATCTTGGCACAGTTGTGGCTGTGTGTCCTCATTAATGTCCTCATAACTGAAGGCTCTTCCTGCTTCCCCTTGCAATTACAATTTGGGTAGTTTGTGTGGATCGCCTTCATAGGTCCAGTTAGTTGAAAGACAACAAAACATCTATTTAGGCTGTTTTTATCAAATAAAGACCCTTCTGTCTTGAATGAAAAGTGAAGCCTCATAAATACTTCCAGTTAAATAAGTAAAAATAGCTAGAAATGCATGTCGGTGACAATAGCTTATACTTAGCTATATCACTTATCGAAAAATAACTCTGATAAGTGTAATACATCTGGAAGCAAAAGCTGAAACCATCACTGAGAACAATTAGCATGTCAACAAAAGAAGGAATATAATAACTTGTTTGCAGGCCTGAGGATAAAAATGTAAAGACAGCAGTTATCTTTCAAACCATTCTGTAGTTTCAAATTCCAACTCTAAAAGAAAGGGCTTACAGAAATTCCTTTGGCATTTATAAAATGCATTTCAAATATAATATGTGGAAACAACTGGGCCACAAATAACACGAACACACAAAGACCACAAGAAGCTGCGCCTCTTCTCTCTCCCACGTCCTCTCCGATTAGGAGAAGATAGATGAGTGTCTTCTGCTTCTGATGGGAGAAGACCTCTCAAACATGACGGCAACATACACAGGAAGATTGATAAGCTCTACCTTCTTGAGCATTAGAACTGTTATTCCACACGACATGATCAAAAGAATCAAAGGCACTTTACAGAAGACACTTTCAACAGACATAGCCACCAAAGGACCCCCATCCAGAACAAGCAGAGAACCTCTGTGTATTAGTATGCAGAAGACCACCCACTAGGAAGATGGACACCGTTCCTGTACAAACCTGTCCCGAAGACAAACGTAAGTGCACTCCTGCGCCAATGTGTGTGGTGGCACTACATATTACAGAAAAGCAAACTGAAACCATGAGACACAAGAACCCAAAGCCAAGACCGAAGTCAAGAAGTTCACAATTGTAAACGTTGGCCCTTTGTGGGGCAACAGGAGCGTTCCAGCAGAAATGCCCGTTGGCATTTCCCTGGCTAAGCCACACTGGACACAGACCTTCATGGCCAGGATAGAGAACTGAATGCTACCCAGGGCATTCGCCTGGCTCACTGGAGACACACGAACACGAAGAACGCACTGATCGTCAGAGCATCAATACTGGGATGGGCAAGCCACGTGTGTGAGATTTACGTAAGAAATATCAATGAGGGGCCAGGAGTTCGGCCTAGTGGTAGAGTGCTTGCTTAGCATGCATGAAGACCAGGGTTTGATTCCATGGTACCACATACATAGAAAAAAGCAGGAATTGTTGTTTAGGTTCAAATGGTAGAGCTCTAGCCTTGAGAAAGTCCAAGGACAGTGCTCAGGCCCTGAAATCAAGCCCAGGACTGGCAAAAAAGAAAAAAAAAGAAATATGAATGAACCACAAAACCTAAATGGGCCACAAAAGCACAGAATTAAGTCAAATAAGGCCAAACATGAAATAATACGTGACATAGCTAATGTATGACATTTCATATAGTTATCAAAAACCATGAGCAATAAAAAAATAGTATTTTGAGTTGTAGCTTGGGCGATAAATCTGTACCAGCAGAGTATCTGCTTAACAAGTATGAAGCCCTGTGTCCAAATCCTAGTACTTCTCTAACAACAACAACCAAAAAAACCCCAAACTACAGACAAGTAGCAATCGACCTCCAGAAAAATCAAAATAGGCATTGCAGGAGGGAAAGTGAAAAATGGCAAGGAAGGAGCTCAGTGAGACGCCTTGTCTGTATGCTGCCAGCACTCATGTTCACATGTGCATGTGGTGTTCAGACATATGAGCACAAATACAGTGCACATAACACATGCTGGCTCTCAAATTCACATGTGCATGTAATTCATACATGCTGGTACTCATATTCATCGTCTTTCTCCATGTAATATCCTCACAGTGACAGAAACAGGTAAGAGAATGGCTGACATTTCAGAAACCTGATTCCCCAGAGTAAGGATGAAAGCTACAGTTTGGGGACAGTTTGATACCATGATCGTCCAAGTATATCTTAATCATGTAAGTTTAGGCAACTTTTAATGTGATAGTTTCCAATAAATCCTCAGTGCTTCTTAGTGGAAGGGGATCATTTGTGAAGATCTTATATTCAATAATGGCGAAATGACAAGATGGCCATGATTCAGCAATCCTACAACTGTGTACAGCCAAAGAAAACAAAAATCATTGCAACACAGATACCTATCCCGACATGCTTACTGTGGCACTGGTCACAATGGCTGAGACATGGAAACAACCAAAGGTCCACCAATAGCAGGGTGGATAGAGGTAGGATACTCATATACATGGGACTATTACCCTTAGTAAAGGGAGTAAACCTTGTCATCTGTAGCAACATGGAAAGAACTGGAAGACTGTTTAAGTGAAATAAGCCAAGCACAGAGAGACACATGTCACATTGCCACTTGTCTATGGAAGCAGAACAGCACCAGCAATGGCGTCAACAACACGTATGTGAAAAGGAAGATCAGTCTGATAAAGACAAAGGGGCGGTGAGTGAGCAGGATGAAGAGAGGTACCAGAACACAGATGACAGGAGATAGCGGTGCTAGTTCTCTACAGCACAGTAGGGAAGCTGTGTGATACATGTCAAAATACCTAGAGAAAACCTCCAGAGGTCCTTGCAGAGAAATGGAAGTATCTGAGAAGGCAGAAATGTTATTTTCTATGTCCTGACCATTGCACACTAAATACACAAGTTAAACTATTGTATGGTACCCCACAAATATGTACAGAAAAATATCAGATAAATAAATTTTTTCAGCTGTGTAGGCAGAGACTAATAACAGTTCATTATATTCCGTTTCCACATAAAGTATAGAGACATGAATATTAGAAAGGAAAAGTAAAGTCATTTTTATTTCCATATATGATAGCTGAGGAAAATTAAAGAGCATTCACTGATTTTAGAAATAACTAGAGATCTGGCAAAATAGTCTAACACAGGGCTCAGCAATTCTTCTAAATGTTAGAAACAAGGAAGCAGAAGCTACCATGAGATAAAAGAATTCATCCTTTAAACAAACATTAAAAATATATGCAGTTAAATTAGCAAAATGTGAAAGAGCTCTACAAATAGAAGCATGGAACTTTATGAGGGACATAAAAAGTGCCGAATAAGAAAACTGTGTTCTAAAATACCAAAAAGATAGAAATTAATACCACTCATCACGTTCTTTAGTCCATCTACACAGTGAACAAACTGAATCAAGCTGTGTAAGGGTTGCCGAAAGGAAACTCCATGCAGTTTAAGAGGCGAAGGTTTATTGAGAGAGAGAGAGAGAGAGAGAGAGAGAGAGAGAGAGAGAGAGAGAGAGAGAGAGAGAGAGAGAGAGAGAGAAAGAGAGAGAGAACAGACCTACAGCCGCACAAGATGGAGTCAGGCGGAAGAAAAAAAAAAGCTTATGGCCGGAAGTGAGACATTATATAGGGAGGAGGAGTGTGGCCACAGCGGAAGTGGATGTGACCTCAGAGGATGAAGAAATACTTCAGACTGGGGGACGTCCCACTGGGGGACGTGACAGTTGCCAGGGTTACAGTCTGGGAGGGGATTTTCAGGTGCACAGAACGCCAAGGGAAGGAATCATTTCTCCCAGGCAGACCTCACAAACTGTAATTAAATTTTTACAAAGCTAGATTCTGAAATCATATAAACAACCTATGAGTATAAACATTTAAAAGTTTTTTTTTAACTTCATGAAAAATTCTTTGCCATAGCTTGGTATTCTAGACTGTTCTAGAAATTCACAGAACAGCCACGCGTTCTTCATCTGGATTCACCTGTCTTCAGCATTTAGATACTTCTCCTCCTCCTCCTCCTCCTCCTCCTCCTCCTCCTCCTCCTCCTCCTCCTCCTCCTCCTCCTCCAGCACACGCTCACAACTCACTCCTCTGTCAACCACCTGAGAGTGAATGTCACATACCACATCTTTCTTCTTAAGAATAATATTAGGAAATTAAATGCTTTCCTAAGAAGGAATATTCTTTGTAGATAAGCAGTGTTCAGTTGTCAACTGAGGCCCAAGGCCTCTACCTAACATGGAGTCCCATCTTCCCAGCATCCTTGCCATCTCCAGTCCACGTTTCCTCTATGATGACCTGTATTGAGTCCCGAGTCCTTAGGTTTCTTTAGTCCCCTGCAAGCTAGGATAGCCTTACCACTTTTTCCTTCCTTCTCTTCTACCCTTCTTCCTTTTCCTTTTTTCTTTGCCTTGCCATCTCTGTCTTTCAATGGCATTAACATTGTGTTTGAAGATACAATTTATATGATATACAATGCATGCTTTTCAGTGTACTTTTTGGGGGTCGTATAACTGCCACTAAAACCATTACATAGATGGCTCCATTGCACACTAACTGCCTTGTGGCCTTTTGCGGTCCACCTCTTACCCCTTAATCCCACCCCGGGGTTCCCTGGTTTCTGCTGTCCTCGTGACTGTCTCCTTCCATCCATCACCACGTGAGGAAAACATATGTGGTATTCAGGGCCTGCCTGCTTTCTCTTGCCTGATACTTTCCGAATGCATTCTCATAGGATGAATGCAAGCTCTGCAGCTCTCCTCTTGCTAGCAGAGCCTGCCGGGTACTAATGCGAGACTCAGCTAATTCCATTCCCCAGTCGAGGGGAAGGTTGGGGCGATCCTGAGTAGAGCCGGTCGATGTACCTGTGAGTCTGTAATAGTTTTTGGTTCACTTGAATAAATATTTAAGAATCAGTTTTCTGGGTCATATGCTAAGGATACGTTCAATTATTTTTTTAAAAACCTCTCAAGCAGTTATCGGAGTTACATCAGCATTTCCAGCACAATGCGGGGGAATCCTTGTTGCTGCTCATCTTCACCCCGCTCGGTGCTGTGGGTGGGTTTTCAGCCATCTTGCCAAGCGTTTAGCGGCAGCTTGCGGTGGTTTTAAGCTGGAGGTGGGGCATGCGCAGATACCCTTTACGACAGCTTGGCTATGGGCTGGCTCATGTGCTGAGGACACAGTTCTGGTTGAGGAGATGCAGGGTGTGGAGGGAACTTTCGGAGGTAAGTTCTGGCTGGAGAAAGCAGGTCACGGGTGGTGTGCCTTTGAAGGGGTGTTTTGTCACCTGTTGTCTCGCTCTGCCTTCCTGGCCATGTGTGGCTGTGTGGCCACTGCTCCCAATAAAATGGACCAAACAATCACTGACTGGACCCTCTGCACGTATGTGCTAAGTGAACCGTTCCTCCTTACAGCTGATTTGCTCAGGAATTCTGTCACAGCAATGGAAAGCAGGCCAAGAGCACGATATGTGCATTCTGTGGTGAAGGGATTGTTCAAACTTTTTGCCCTTTGAGACACAGTCCTCCTCTGAGGAGGACTTACTCTTACCCCTGGCTTCCACCTGTGCTCTCCACCCCAGGGCTGGCCAGTGCCCTGCTAAGTTACACAGGATCCTTCTACCAGTAAACAGTATTTGGAAAACAAGCATGGCAACTAGATGCATTTTTTTTGTGTGGGGTATCATGGCTTCTATTTCCTTAGAGCAGCTACAACTAGAAGAGGTGAGCATGTATATGTGTGTTTTAGAAGTGATAAGGCCACCACCTCCTCTTGCAGCATCTTCCACCAAACACCAGGATCTCCTTCTCCACGGGGAAGGCAAGACCCCAGTTCTCAGTTCAGCACATTTGGTTAGATGTTCAGCTTCTATGCTTCATTCAATTATGAAAAACATAGTGAGACTATAAGTAGTTTCTTCTATACAATGAACATAGAGCGTATTGAAGAGTTGTTTGAAATAGGTTCCTTGCCTTTTGTACTGATTACAATAAAATTCTTAATATCAAACTACCCTTGCATTCCAAGATGTATCTCTGTTAGATTACCCCTGTTTATCTTTGTGGAGATATACAACAACAATAATAAAGGGTTAGAATCTGGGCACAAATATTTTATTGTTTAGAATTTTATTGTTTAGAATTTCTGCATGAATACACCTACATGAGATTAGTGTTCATGATTCTTTTTTTTTTCCAGTCCTGGGCTTGAGCTCAGGGCCTGAGCACTGTCCTTGGACTTTCTCAAGGTTAGAGCTCTACCACTTGAGCCTCAGCACCACTTCCGGCTTTTTTCTATGTATGTGGTACCAAGGAATCGAACCTGGGTCTTCGTGCATGCTAGGCAACCACTCTACCACTAGGCCAGACTCCCAGCCCTCATGATTCTTTTAATTATGTACTTTCTGTTAATGATTCAGTTCTTCATAAAAATTTAGTTTTCCTCTATTTCTTATTCCTTTAAACAATTTATGTAGCATTAGGACTTTTTGTTCAAAAGGTTTAATAGAATTCCCTTGTGAAAGCAGCCAGGGTAGGTACCATTTATAAGGTAGTTTCTTGAAAATGTTTCCCTTTTCTTCCATGTAAATTGGCTTATTTAAGCTTGCTATCTCTAGTGGGGTTAATTTTGGTAAAACTGACTTTTTCCTAATTACGTACTTCAAACATGTTTTCATGTTTATTTGCAAATTAGTCTCTTGTGCTTTTCAAAAACTTCTATATCAATATTTATTTCCTTTTTATTATTCTTGTATTGTAGGCTTTTAAAAAATTTCTCCTTGAATAAACAGCTAATGATTTGTCTATTTTATTTTATTTTTAAAGGAAACTGGACATTCATTAGTTGATAGTGAATATTTTTCCCTTTCTACTTCATTATTTTTTGCTTTTTTAGGTTATTTTCTTTCTTATATTTTGTCTTATTTTTTCTAGTTTAACATTTAAATTTGAATTCTGAATTTGTTTATTTATTTATTTATATTTATTTTTTGTCAGGGCTTGAACTCAGGGCTGGGTGCTGTCTCTGAGCTTTTTCACTCAAGCCTACTGCTCTACCACTTTGAGCCACAGCTCCACTTCTGGTTTTTAGGTTGTTAATTGGAAGTAAGAGTCTCACAGACTTTCCTGATCAGGCTGGCTTTGAAATGTCATCTTCAGATCTCAGCTTCTACAATAGGTAGGATTATATATTACAGGCATGCGCCACCATGAATAGAGCTTTTCAGTCATGAATACCTAATCGTTACATTAGCTATGTCTTTAATACATATCCTGTAATAACAGCTTATATATGTACTTTTATGCTCAGAAAACTTTTTTTTTTGCCAGTCTTGGGGCTTGAACTCTCAAGACTTGAGCTCAACTACTTGAGCCACAGCACCACTTCTGGCTTTTTTTCTATGTATGTGGTACCGAGGAATTGGACCTGGGTCTTCGTGCATGCTAGGCAAGCACTCTACCACTAGGCCATGCTCCTGGCCCCAGAAATGTTTTCCTACTACAATTTTAGGTTTTTAAAGAGCCTTATCTTTATTAGCAATTTCTAGTTTTACTGTATTATAGAGAAAATGAATAACAGTTCTTCATGAAGCTGGTTTTTGTTGATCTAGATTTTAGTGAGTACCTGCAAATATTTCACCTATGCTTTTGACATCTGTGTTCTTTCCTTGGGACATAAATGCAATCTCCTCATACCTGTGTGTCCTTATCTATGCCTCTTAGTCTATGCTACAGTTTTAACCTACATCATGTGGCATCTGTGTCACAATGTTCCACCTTCCTCTCGATTGTGACTTCAGTTTCTACAGAAGCATGTTAAGTTGTCTCAGCACTTATTTAGCTGATGGCTACTTCATCTAATGTAGGACTGCATTGCTGCTCTGTTGGCTTTCATCTGCCTCTTGATCCCTTTCCTTCCTGAGTCACTCCCTGTTTTAGGGGTGCTGCTTGCATGCACCCCTCCAATTTCCTCTGACATTACATCCACTTTTGATCATTTCAGGTTGTGATTACTCTGTCACAATTCCTCTAGTTTTCCTCGTCCATTTTCTTCAAGGCCCATTAACAGTTGGGAAAGTACAATTTTATTTTGGTGTTTACAAATTTTAGAGTACCTGCAATCTAAGGTGACAATTGTCTCCCAGTTAATTAAATACTGGGGGTTTCTCCAGTGTTGAGACTGAAAGTCTTGTGTTCTGGGAGACACTTCAGGTGCAAATGGGCTGGGATATTTGTTCACCTGATTTTAGTTCCTTTTTGACCTATCACATCTCGTACTTTCTGGTCTGTAGAGTGCAGAAAGTTTCTTTGGACTCTGATCTATAACCTAGGTATAACCCTGACCCTGTTTACTTCCTTCCTTTTAAGTTAGATTGCCTCTGTTTGGCTAAGAGAATAAGCTGGCGGAGCTTTTGTGACTGGAGTCTGGGTGGTAGCCATTGCATTTTAAATGAATGCACGTGGACTCATCAACTCCTTTCCTGAAGTCTAGCCCTGGTCTTCCTCACCCATGTGATAGAAATTGAGACAGAGGGATGCTCATGACAACACTCTGAAAGCAAAAGCAAAGTTGGAAACAAGCGAAATTTCTACCAGAATTGGAGCTAATAACTGTAATCTATAATATAGAATGATACTAGCCTATGGACGAGCGGACTCAGTAGAAAGTCCCGGTCCTAGTCACGAAAGTTGTATCACTCTTTCCTGATAAGAACTGAGTTACAAGCCCTCGTGCCGAGGACCGAGTCTGACTGCCTCTGGGACGTGGGCTTTATTGCCATACTTCCACATTTTTAACTTTTGAAAATGATAAAGCTGTGCTACCTAAATCTCCAAGTCAGAGACAGTAAAGGTGAAACTCAGCTTGACCACAAGCTTTCCCACAACGGTTGGAGTAAATCTTCTCTCTGGGACCAGAAGAGGCTTCCTTCAAGTCTGCTCTCAGGGTGGCCTCAGCAAACAGGCCAACCCAGAGGCAAGAGATGAAAGGAGGCTATGTTAAAAAAAGGCTGGGCCCCTGGCAAGAGGTTACTTTAGTGTCAATGGACTGAGCCCTGGTGAGGTCACCACGGAAAGGCACTGGCAGCTGGGGGAGGCCGTGACGGGGAGGTTGGGGGTTCTGTTCTCCCTCACTCAGCTTCCTGGCTGCCATGGGTGAGCAGCTCTCTGCCATCCTTCCTCCATGAGGTCGCTGGCGTGCCACAGGCGGTGGCCTGGCTCCTCCGAGAAGACGCGCCCCCAAAAAACCCTGTGCTCCTTTCAGCTGCTGGGTTCAGGTATCTTGTCACCGGCATGAAAAGCCGAGTGCCACAAAATGATTGCTCACTGTTTTAGAAGAAAAAAGGAACTGGAGGCCCACCACAGTCCTTCACACACAATGAAAGAGAGGATGCGGCCTCTTCTGGCAGCTCAGTGCCACCAAGGGGCTGGCAGGGGACAGCAAGGGCTGGCAGGCCAACAGCTCCCCGCCAGCATATGTCCAGACACCAGCAGCTGGCCGCAGGCCATGATGGTTTTGCCATTACTCAACTTAAAAGGCAATCTGAAGTGAACTTTTAGTTTCATGGGCCTATTGATGTTAGAATACTTTCCCTGAAGTTTAATATTGTCTCAAAACAGCTTCCCTGGTAGCTACTAACGGAATATTTTAGGCTAAACTGCTCTTCAAAATTTCATGTACGCATTCATGGTTAAATAAATAATGCTGGTAGCCTTGGAGCTAATATGCGCAATGTGCGATTTCCAGTTCTTTTCTCATGAGTGAGTGCAGTCGTCCATGCTCTCTGGAGACCCTGTAGCAGCTCAGCCCGCTGTGGGTCTGGGCAAGGCAGGTTCTCTCCCCCTCCCGATGCCATTGAGAAATAGAGCAGGTGAGGCAGCGGGAAGGGTTCTTATCCTTATTATTTCATCCTGACAGACAAAGCACCTTTGGGTTAACCCTCAGCAGTGTGGGTGCCACAGAGCTCACTCAGGGACAGATGGGGACCTGCAGAGGTCCACCCAAGGGAGATTCTGGACATCAGAGGACTTAACAGAGGGCCAGGCCAGTGGTCTGCTTGCTAAGAGGGTCCATGGCCTCAGGATTCTGGTACACCGTGCACCCGGCCAATTGGGTTAACAAGACTGTGACTAAGACATGTGAACTAATTTCATTTAAATCAATGAGCCCTCCTTTCTTCAAGGGTAAGTTCTTCTCAGCCATGCCACTCCGTGTGAACCTGCCGTGTGTGTGTGTGTGTGTGTGTGTGTGTGTGTGTGTGTGTGTGTGTGTGTGTGTGTGTGTGTGTGTAGGTCCACTTCTTGGGCCCTGGCTCAGCACTCAGGGCTCTGCACTACCCACCCATCTGGTTTTGTGAGAATGGGACTGATGTTGATGGGGAAAACGTGGAATCTGCCTGAAGAGTTTTAAATACTGGGCTTAAGAAAGCCTTACTGAATAACAATCAAGCAAGGCTCTCCACCAGCAAGCCAACACTGTATGGGATGGTACGTGGGGGATCCTTAGCCAGCCAGCATTCTGGTGATCCCAACACAGTGTGAGAGACAGAGGGAGCAACAGAGCCGCACATGCGCTTTACCATGGCCAGGCAGGAGAGGCCTGGCTGGCCCTTGCTCAAGGCCACGCAGTCTGGGTTGAGAACGCTGCTCCTCCCCTCCAGCAATGCTTCAGAGGAAGCCACAAGCCAGGCTGCCATGTGCACTTCCCTGAAGGAGGGGGGAATTCTAGAATTAGGTCTTCAAAACCCAAACACACACACACACACACACACACACACACACACACACACACACACACACACACACACGTCCAAATGAAACTGTAACAGGACCAGAGAGATCACCTTTTTTGGTTTTGAAAGATCCCTGGAGCTTCGACGATCTTTAGGGCAGAGGGAAAAATTCTACCAATTTCAACACCACATTAAACCTACTTTACAAGAATTTTTGGAGCCAAAGAAAATAGTTCAGGGATGTCAACTAGGGATGGGCCAGTTAAAGTTCTGCATTCCCATGTCGTGCTCCTTCTTTAGCAGGGGGAAGACATCTCTACTCTCACCGGCGCTTCATGAGATCAGGCCCTTCCTTCTCAGCTCCCCTCTCCTCCGGACGAGGGGGGGCTGGGCTGGCCCTCTCAGCACGGGCCTCTCCCTACCGTAACAGAGCTGGTTTCTCCAGGAGGCCCCTGATTAACCCACTGAAAGCAACATCCCCATTCCTAATTCCTGTTTTGTGGTCCTGGCACCTACCTTTAGAAAAGTGTCCTGAGTTTATTCCATCTCTCCTGCCCTGCAGGGCCAGAAGCAGCTTTAGGGCAGCCATGCTTCCCGGCATGCTCAGTGGAGCCCTGGATCCCCATGACATGATTACCTTGGATAAGGTGACCACGCCCCGGCACAACTCATAGCTACCTGCCACACACACGTGTCCATTCCAGAAGTTTCTATGACATCTGTTTGGTAAGTAAGGTGTCCTGATCACTTGTGTCACTCAGAACGAGTAGAAACGCAAGCTCCAGGACTAGCAGTCCTTCAATGATGGACAGGCGAACACACTGACTGCACAGGACCAGGGGACAGCAGGGCCGTGTTCTCCAGCCCCTCTGTGGGGACTCAGAACTCAGTAAATGGTGGCAGGTCTCTCACCTAATCCACAAAGCTCATTTCATCTCAAGCACTCTAATCTGTAGGCTTTGGATGACCTCACACACGAAGTGCCATGATTTCTGCTGATTTCTGGGTGGAAGCCACTTGAGGCCTGCTGAGAAGCCATGGCGGGGAGAGTCTCCATGGGACCTCTAGATCACTTTCACATGAAGACTCCATTCCCAGACAGTCAATACTGACCCCTTTCCCCAGTGTTGGTGGCAGGCAGTCAAGAGTGATGGCTCACCAGTGAGTGCTCAGGGCTGACCTCTGTATACCTGGTGTCTTGCTGCCTCTGGGCCCAGGTGGGTGATGATGGGAACAAGGTGATGTTCTGCATGCGTTGGCAGTGTCACAGAGCCCCGGAAGTCCTCCTCCCGCCTGCCACTGTCAACAGGGCTCCCTGAGTGGCGACCCACTGTGCAGCTCAGGCTTGCCCATGCACAGGGCCCCTCGAGACCTTCATGACCTGCATGAACTGGGTCTGTGTGCTTAGCTGTCTGAGGTTTGGAACTGCAAAGGAATGGTGGCGTAGGTGCTGTAGGTCCCTGAGCCTGTGTTTCCTTCCCTGGCATGAGAACTTTCTTAAGAGTCTCTTGTCTAGGGCTCTAAGGTCTTGTTGTCTTTGCAGGTATAAAACCTAACTACTCACTTTCCAACCTGTCTATTCAGCTGCCTGAAAACCTGAGCAGGAAGAAGGAGGCAGTCTCTGTGGCAAGACTGGTCAGAGGGGTGTGGCGGGAGCTCCTGCCCACTGTAACCACAGGCAGCTCTGGCTCCATCAAGCCACACACACATGCCTCCCCTGTCTTCTTCCCGATCCTCACATGCTTTGAAAGGTATTTCTGGATGGTAAAGAACAAACCTTTCCAGAGTGTTGGCTCCCATGATGCCTCCCTGACCTCATGTCTGCATGTTACAGTCTGCCCCCGACCTGGTCTTTTCCTCAGGTGTGTTTCCTACTGTAGGATGCATTTCTATACTATGCCACGACCCTCTGAGTGTGGTGCTAAAGCCCCCTGGAGTTGAGGGCCACCATTAGGGGTACTGTTTGTTGTGCTGTGCCATTCGGGCAGCAATGTGGTGCCCGGTGTTTCATGAGGATCAGTTTCCATCAGTAACTACAGTCTGTGAAATCGCAGATGGACCTGGAACAGCTTCCGTATGCACACAGCTGAGTTCTCCACCACTAACCGTCTAGCATCTTTCTACATCAAGAGGGTTATGGCTGAGCTTTGGAGACAAAACCAGAAACCAATGAGCTCCAAACATAAAGGGTTAGATTCAGGGTTAGTTTTCCAATTTAGATCATTTTAATATTAACCCTCCATCAGTGCAGGTACTTTCCCAACTGGACGCTGCCCCAGTGGGGTCTGGATGTTCGCGAGGTTTCCCACAGTCAGGACAACGTGATGAGCACATCAACTGGACCCCGTGTACCTTCTGTCACAGCTGACTGCATAACCAAACGACCTGGGACAAGTTCAGGTGGTCTGATGGCCTGCAGCCGGGGTTGCAGGTTCGGGGGACAGGGCCTTGTGCTGTAAGTCCACCCCACCCCACCTGGGAAAGAGCTTGAGGGCAGCTGACAGCCATGTTCTGTCTTGTCCCAAAGCTTGTGCAATCTACCAGGAAGACTATAAATATTCAGAGGTCTGCTCAGTGGTGGACGCTGGCATGTGTGGGTCCTCAAGCTGATGGAAAGCTGTGCTGTGAACAGGGTCTCCTCTTCAGGAACAGTCACCCACGACACTGAGACAGAGCTGGCTTGCAGTGCACATGTGCATCCTCCCCGTCTTGCAGATGTGTGGCCAGCTGTGCCGCCTCTGCTCTGAAGAGCTGGTACGGGCAAACACCCGAGCCTCCCGTACCCCCAGAGGACTGAAAGCGCCTCTCCCTTGGCTTTTCAGAGAGAGCGGAGTCCCAGGGGAGCTCACATGGCCGCTCACCTTGCTGTCAGTGCCCTTCTCTCTCCACTCTACTGGAACTCGGCGTCCCTCACAGGCCACTGGGACCAGTGAGGGACAGCCTGGCCCCCCAGCCCTGAGACCTCTCTGGGCTCAACAGTTGCTGCCTCCTAGACAGGGTTGACAGAGCCCAGCACAGGGAAAGGTGGGGGTATGAGGCTAAAACTTCACACACACACCTCCCTTCCGCTGGTCACCACAGGCTGACATTGTAATTCTCACGGCTCCTCGATGCGCCGTCGTGGCTGTGCTCAGAAGCTGTCCTCACGCCCGACTTCCACCCGATGGCCCCTGAGCCCTTCTCTCTGACATGTACCATTGACGCCACACTCTGGGACTTCGAGGGCACCCCGGCTCCACTCTGAACCCTTCCAGGCCCCCTCATAACACCTGACTGGTAGCTTAGCCACCCATGGAAATTCAGTCCAACTTGGGGCCACTGTGGTTGAATATATCTTTTGTCTTGCATTTTGACTAGCCCACAGATTTCAAAACATGGAACTTTCACACAGCAGGCTAATTCCTCTCTTTTGAAGGGCAAATTTTGATGGTCATCAAACCATATTCAAAATGGAAACCATCTGAGAAAAACGATCAACAGAGCACGGATGGAAGTCCTCTCTAATTTAAATGGCCGACATGCCTTCTCTATGTGATTGTTCCCTACACCAAGGATGATTACCAGAGAGGGTCTGGTACATCAACACTGGGTGACATCTCTCAGTGTGCAGACCCTAGAGACATTCAGGCACACATAGACACCAGGCTAAATGCAGGGATGAGGCACTGAGGGGAAGGGGGAATTCCTTCACAAGACTCATTTGATGCTTTACTTTGCCAATGAACATTTCTATTAAATGCTTAAAGAAGAAAAAAAATCCACAGAATTTTCTAGAATCAATGACATTCACACTAGTTCTCTCTTTCACTTATTAGCCACCCAGGACCCGGTGTTGCTAATTAATGTGTGGAAAATGCTATCTGCAAGAACCTGTGTTGTAGGTTTGGAGGTAAGGACCCAGAGAAGAGCAACCAGCTGTGATGTCTTTCGACATCTGCTCTTGGGCAGGAGTCTTCCGGGCTGGGTACTCCAGTACTGGGTGTCTCAAGGACTGCCTGTAGAGATTAGCCTGAATCAGACTCAGGGAAGCAGAGAAACTTCTGCAAATGGGCAGAATCATCCAGATAGCCAACAGACAACAGTAAGTCCTAGGAGGGACAGAGGAGGGCACAAAAGGTTCTGGGTTCTGAGCTCCAGCCTTCATAAACAGAATCCCCTCAGTGGCAACCAGGGCGCAGCCCAATGCTAACTGCACTGTCAGCGCAAAGCCAGTCTCGGCACAGAGGACACCCAGGGCAGGTGGGGACAGCCAGGCCACCTCAGGATGGATAGCTTCCACTGCTCATTGCTGCCCTCTGGCCAGGGAGGTACCGGGGGTGATGGCCTTTGGCAGCCCCCATCCGGGCCCCCTCGCAAATGCAGGGTACAGGAATCTTGTCTTTTTTTTTTTTTGCCAGTCCTGGGGCTTGAACTCAGGGCCTGAGCGTCCTTGGACTTTCTTAAGGCTAGAGCTTTGCCACCTGAGCCTGAGCACCACATCCAGCTTTTTCTATGTATGTGGGACCGAGGAATCGAACCCAGGACTTTGTGCATGCTAGGCACACACTAGGCCACACTCCTGGTCCTGGAATCTCTTCTTTCTAGTGGTACTGCGACAGGAAAGCTAAGTGCTTCCGTCACAGACTCCTCCAAATCCAAGGCAAAACCAAGGCCACATTCTTTCTGGCTTAGTAGTGGGGAGGGTGGTAGAGCCAGTGACCATGCTGCCCGCTCATTTCTAGCATTCCATGCCCATTACCTGGGAGCACACAGCTCCTTCCTGCAATGGAACAGCAGGGCTCGGTAGTGGGGTTCTCTTTGTCAGCCCCTCTGGACTCAGCAACCAGCTCCCCTGGGACAGCTGGCGGCAGCGGTGGCAGTGGTGGTAGTGGTGTGGTGGTGGAGCTTGGCTCCGGCAGAAGTGGGCACACCAGGACATCACTGGCCAGTAAGTGGCTTCAGCTCACAGATCTGCCTGCTTGGCCCTGCTTCCT